>NC_134456.1:16985899-17050899 GCF_047948215.1 Lycorma delicatula
TAATCAATAAATTGTTCATATCCTGCAGGTAGCCGAAAAATCCAATCCATGTGAAGACCTGAAGGTGGAAACAGGTCAAAAGAAAAGCATATCTGAGGAATTTACTCGGAGCCCCATTAGCCAGCTATATGTATTGTACATAAGTACGGCTGTTACCGCCCTGGACGTGGAACGTAGATGTTGTGTTCCGGACGTGGGGATTGTCTACCTCAGGGCACAAGTTTTATTTTTTTGTCACAAGGATCAATATTATTTCATCATTATCAGTACATAAATTCAATTGACTGAAATCAACAAATTGTTAGCATACCCCATTGTCTCTTGTAGCAACTGTTACCTTAGCCCATATCCATAATTTTATAATTTTGTGTTAGTTTACTAAACAAGATCAAAAAAATGTAAACTGTCTTTACCGTGCATACTCATACTGTTAAGATAGATTATAAAAATCTTACTATCACAATAATCAACATACTGAGAAAGAATGAACGATATTAGTAAGTCCTTCAATCACGCAACATAAATGTTCATGGAGCAATACTTCAACTTGCAATTAATAATAAAAGTTATCTTTATAAAGAAAGAAAAGAATCCTCTATTTTAATTTATTTTTATTTTATATACAATTGCTTATAAACAGATGTATGCACGGCATGACCTCAATTCCCAACTAAATAACTGTACTACTTAACTAACTGTACTAATAGTAACTATGACTTAAGAGAATGAATTAAATATGTGAAGGATACCTCATGCTGGTGATTCCATGGTTGAAACGTGCATATTACACATCAAAACATTACACTTTTAATAATTTCAGATCTACATTTAACTGAAAAGATCTGCAATAGTTTGTAAAAGGTTATTTTCTTAGAAAATAACCTTTTTAATAAATAGAAAGCACAGCTAAACTTTATTATTATTCATGGTAATGTGAATTCATGATAATTCACTGACTTATTCATGATAAGTCAATGGCAAAGTCAAGAAATGAAATTTGTAGTACATTGCTGGGGCCATACTAGGTTTCCTTCATCTTTGCTAGGCGCATAAATCAAGTTTCAATCATATAAATTCATAATTCTTTTGTTAGCAGTCATTTGAGTTGATCAGTTATTGTGATGTATGAAAAATGGATGAAAGATAATCTCGTGTGATGATCATTACTTTTTAAAAGATAAAAGTGCATAAGAAATTAAAGCCAAGCCAGATAAATATTCTAAGTAAGTTGGCTCCATCTATCACAGTAGTTTACAAGCAGTCTGATTAATTTTGGAGTGGTCACATGCGCACAAATGTTGCTGAACGTTCCAGATAGCATGCTTGGGGTACAACAGCAAAGAATATTGAAAAAATTCATGATGTAGTAATGGAGAATAGAAAATTGGAAGCATATGAGATCATTGTGACAGTTCGAATCAAATTAATGGGTGCATCATATTTTACATGACTATTTACATATGCGAAAACTGTCCAAAAGACAGGTGCCAAGTTTGCTATAACTGATCAGAAATGTGAATAAGTAAACAATTTTAAGTACAGTTTAAGGCCGTTTCAATGTAACCAAGAAATACTTTTGTGCTTTTTGAAACTTGGATATGTCATTATTGATCTAAAAACAAGGAATAATCAAAAAAGTGCATTGCAAATGGGGAACTTGCTGATAGTATTCAATCAGTAAGAAGGTGACCGACCACCACTACCTTTGTGGGATCCTTTTGGAGTAATCTTTATTAACTTTATGGAGAAGAGTAAAATGATAACCAAGCAATATTATGCATCTTTGCTGGATAGTCTAGGGAAAGGAATTAACTTCTAGAAAACGAAGATTCTTTTTCATAAAGACAATGCAGCGACTCGCTCATCTATAATTGAAACAGCAAAATCATTTAAATTACTCTACTAAATTCTTCTGTATTCCCCTACTTGGCAGACCTACCACCTTCATACTATGTATGTTTCCAAATTTGCAAAAGTGACTAGCTAGAAAGATATTTGTGCAAAATTAATTTATTACTGAGACATCTGTCTATTTTAAGAACATGGATACACTATCATACTAAAAAGATGGAATCAAAAAACTTGAAACTATTGGACTAAGTATGCAGCCTGAAAACATTACATCTCCTTTATTTTTGCAAGGACTTACGAAGCATCCCTCGTACTTCCTTAAAAAAAAACTGAGAAATACATTAACTTTTATCGTAGTACAGTAAAATGTTAAATTATTTAATAAAGATGAGAATTTTACACACCTTTTCTTAATTTTAATTTTTTTCTTTCTTTTATAAGCACAGAGCAAAATTTTTTATGGAGTTTTATTATCGCAATCACTACTGTTGATCTAATTATTCCATTTATCATAGATAAACAGGTTTTAAATCTAACACTATATGTATAAAATAATATTTTGCATAATTTTATTAATTAATGGTTATTAAAAAAAATTAAATTTATTTTAAATATTAATTATCTAAAATTCAGGTCAATCAGTACCTTATAATTTCAAATTAACTTCTGTATATTTATTTACTTATTAATAACATTTTCAATTATCAATATTAAAATTATAAAATACTGCCTTTTTTTGTTTATTTTTTTTTCCAGCAATACACAGCATACATATATTAATAATATATTTCCAGCATACATATTTACAGATATATAAATATAGTTCTTGACTGCGGTTAAAGTACATCTTGTATAATAAACAACAATAATTTTTATAATAAACAATTTTAACTATTTCAAACATTTTAACAAAGATTAATTTTGACAATGAACACCGGTATTCAAAAAATTCTATATAATTTATCATGTAAATAAAATTTCATTACCTCCAAAAAAAGTTAAAACATGTTTCTTTTAATCAAATTATAATTTAAAACTGTAAATCAATTAAATTCAATATCTGATCGTTATGCCAATTTTACAACATAATTTTATTATAAATACTTAAAATCTTCATTTCATTCCACAAAGTTAATGATTCTGTTGAAATAATAAATGATTAATTGTTTATTTACCCAAAACTAAATAAACTACTGTAAAAAAAATACATTTAAACTAAAAAATGCATAACATAATAAACACAACATAAAAATTAATCCATTATTCAAGGGCAGGCGATCAGCTTTAACAGAGTTTATTGATACCCTTTTGCAAGGTGGTAGGAGAGTGGTCCCACTTTAAATCCAAAATAGGCAGCTTCCAATTTGGCTCTATTTTGGAGTAAATGCCATTTAAATATATTCTAGTGATTCAGTTAGCTTATTTGTAAAACTACAGTTACAGAAGTTGAAGTACAATCTCATAATTAAGAGGACTCAGTTTCGAGTCTCTATGTTGTTTTCTCTTGCATATTCACTAAAACAAATGATTTCTTGATTTTTTTTAATTTTAATGTGGCTTACTAGGGACCACACCTATATCATTTGTTTATGCTTCTGTTTCTTCTTTTCCATATTTCCTTCGTTTTCTCAGAACCTAAGAGTTTTTCTTCTTCTTGTCCCTATTATTATTAGATGAGTTTTTATTATGTAGTTATCTATAATAATAATTATAAGAATCTGGAAAAAACTGTATTAATTTCAAGTTTGTTGATTGATATAAGAATCATTAATCTAACAAACAAATTTTATAAACTTGAAAAAATAAACATATATATTTTAATCTTTAGTTTACCTGTTATAATAAATATATATATATATATATATATATATATAATATAACTTCAATTATACTAAATGAAATTTAAATTAAAAAAATCTGATGTGGACACAACATGACTTCCTTGTACGCCTACTAAATTGAATTACATATACACATTTTTTTTAAAATGAAAAGTACATAATATTTTATTTAATTAATAACTTCTGATATTTTTTTTTATTGTCATTATTGAATTATTATTTATCGTAAAAATCTTTTTACAATCAGAGGTTAACAATTATTAATAAATCAATATATTTAAATTAAAAAAAAAAGAAAGTTAAAAAAAAAGGAGATGAAGTCTGATTTGAACCGATGTGCCTTCCCCTTGTAAGAATCAAATTAATTTCATTAATTAAAATTTAATTTGGCTATAACTCTTGAACCAATGAAAATATGTACCACCTATGATATATTGTTGAAAAGATCTCAATGAAGACTTTACTGCAGTTAAAAAATAATCCAAAATTTTTTAGATTTTGGGCTTTTTTGGACACTTTTGGTTCAGTCAATTGCAATCAAAAGGGGAGGTGCACAACTATATGTAACAACAGTCCTAAATCCAAAATTTCAACATACTACGGCTTATTGTTTTTGAGTTATGCAAGATACATATGTACATACATACAAACAGATGTCACGCCAAAAATAGTCAAAATGGATTCAGAGGTGGTCAAAATGAATATTTCTGTTGAAATCTGAAAACTGAAGTTTTTCATGATCACAATACTTCCTTTATTTCATACAAGGAAATGAAAAAAAAAATATATATATATATAAATATATGTTTAAATAAAATTTGAATTTTTTTTACTTTTCTTTGTTTTATTCAACTTATCTTATACCTTTTTTTTTAGAATTAAATTCTCTACAAGTTTTGTGTTTATTACCCATTTAATAACGTTATTGTACATCAATCAAAAAAACCGGTTTTTTTACTCCTATTTACTGGTTTTTCCCCCAAATTTCTTAAAAACTACTGCAGATAGAGTTCTGGGACCTATTTTATTTAATTTTTCAAGTTAAAAAAGAATAGGAAATCACTAATTTTGCACCTTAATTAATACAAATTAAAATAAATTTATTTATTCTATTTTTTCCAAATTCTTATAAATCTTTATATATATAATATATATATATATATATTTCTTGTGTGCTTGTGTATGTCACTGAACTCCTCCTAAAAGGCTGGACCGATGAAATTTTTTGTGTGTGTTCAAGGGGCTTCGAGAATGGTTTAGATTCACAATTTGGTCCACTGGAAAATGTTTTTTTAATAGTTATTGATTTTGGAATGTTTTACATTGGATCCGGTAGACTGCGCTACCATCAGCAGTATCGAATATTCAATACTATTCTATTTTAATTTTAGTTTGTCCCGACAGTTGGTGCTACGATCAAATTGAGAAAAATATTTCGTAATATTGTTATTATTGTGTTACAAAAAATCAGGTGCTATTAAAATATTACATCAAAATGTAATTAGTGTTTGAAGAGTTTTGAAGTGTGCATAAAAACTATACATTTTGCGAATTTAGTGCGGAATCAAAGTGAGTATATTCATATAATTTTTTATCAAATTTACACGTGCGTAGATTAACAACTACCCTAACCTACAAATTAATTTGTGTAGCTAATTGATTTCATAACAAATTTTTTCAATTGTTTTTATTAAAAATTATTCGTTTTTGGAAATATTAAATAAAAAAAAGCAAAAAAATAAAATTACACGTTTTTTATCTAAAATTTGGTAAAACAAATCTTTTCAGTTAATTAATTAAAATTTCATCTTCAATAAGTTACTCATATTCGTTGTGTATTATTTTACAGTATTTTATTTTTACAGAAAAATGCCACGTCTTCGTGGAAGAGCAAGAAATATTGGTCGACGTACTCGGAACACGCAATTGGTCCATGATCGTCGATTAAATAGAACAGTAGAAGAACACTCGACAGATAATGTAAATTTAACAGAGTGAGAGCGAGTTATTTTAGCCGCAAAAAATTTAGATGTTGACGCCATCAATTTTAAAATACAACATTTATTGCCTGGTAATGAAATTACATTCAAGTCGATTGACACTGTTGTTGATCCTGACGAAGTCGTCAAGCATCCTGTAAAGTTTTTAAATTCACTAGATTTACCTGGAATGCCACCACATAATTTGCGATTGAAGATTGGCTCACCTATAATTTTGTTTCAAAATTTAAATGCCCCGAAATTGTGTAATGGCACGCGATTAGTTATAAAAAAAATCATGGGCAACATTCTTGAAGCCACTATTTTGAGTGGAAAATTCCAAGGTGAAGTTGTACTACCACGGATCCCAATGATTCCTTCAGATTCACCTATACCATTCAAACGTTTGCAATTTCCAATCCGCTTGGCATTTGCTATGACTATAAATAAGTCACAAGGCCAAACAATGACAATTTGTGGCTTAGATTTAGAAAATCCGTGTTTATCTCACGGCCAATTATATGTTGCGTGTTCCAGAGTTGGAAAACCATCGAATTTGTTCGTTTATACTCCTCAAGGATTAATCAAAAATATTGTACATTTAATGGCATTACGATGAATTAAGTTTTTGTAAATTAAAAAATATATGTTATAAAATAGTATGAGTGTAAACTTTTTCACCTTTAATTAAAACAAGTTTAAGTTTTTATTTAACACAGCTTCTACATTTCACTTCACTCATACAGTATACACATACTCACACGCTATCGATTGGTCGAATTGTGATAAATGTATATGTAATGACGATAGATATTGTAATAACTTTTTAATAATAATTTTCATCAAAACGGTCCAGATTGTTACAGCTTATTCAAAAAAGTTTGAAATTTTCAAATTAAAGACGTGTGTACACGACAACGTCTGTCGGGTCCGCTAGTAAATGTTATAAATACTTACAATAAAAAATTGTTTGCATTATTATAAATCTAAAAAAAAAACATGCTGTGACTATAGACAAGTAAATAAGCTATTGAACCACTCAAAAATCTATAAATGCAGTTTACTCCAAAATGAAGACAAGTTAGGAAATACCACTTGGATTTAAAGTAGGGACCCCCTCATATTACCCTGAAAAAGACATCAATAAACACTGTCATAAAATGACCGCCTGTTGTAAGCTGGTCAGAAGTCTCTATAAAGGGATATTTTAGTGTTTTAAAAACATTACAATAAATAGTAAACATTAAATATTTATTTTTACTGCAAAAAAGGCATATTATATAATGCACAGTTTAATGGCAAAAAAGTTAAATTAAATTTTTACTTCATACTATCTATCTGTCTGTCTGAGTGATTGATGTACAGAAAACTGTAAAACTGCTTCTTCTGAGGGTAATGATAATCACTATATGATCAGCTCTTACAGAACAGTGAAAATGTAGCATTCATTATTGCCTTATTTTAGTTGCTTGGCTTGCTGATATATAAAAGCATATTTAGTGGAAAATATATTCACTCTTTCTTTTCCTAAACAAGCCTAGAATGGAGCTTACATATTTGAAAATGGCTCATGTATTTAACTTGTTATTGACAACAATTTGATTATGGCATCCAACAGACAAGCAAATTTTTACTATACACCACAATATGCATAAAATTAGCATGAATGTGGGTAATTATGCACAACAAAAGCTTATATTAACAAGCAAATTTTATTTAGTCATAATTTTATATTTATGAAATTAAGGTATAAAACTAAAAATGGGATTTCAGATTAAAATTAACCAAAATCCACACAAAAAAAATAATCACTGGTGATACATACCAAAAAATGCAAAGTGATAATCAATTCAGATTGGGTTAATCATATAACTTTTTACCATCAAGGATTAAATCTCATGAGTTTTAATGAAATGTTATTTACAGTATGCTAATCATTGATGAATCTTGCTACCACTAATGTGAGTATGTTGATAAACTCCAGTATCGAGCAAAAAACAAATCCTTTTCTTTTGAGCAAAACTTGTCCCCATTTTGCTATAAGCTTCCTTATTCCATTAATGAAGAAATGTTCACCTCAGTGTCAATACCAAAAAAACTCTTTTTTTTTTTAGAGGACCAAAAAAAAATCTGATGTGGACATCACATGACTTTCTTGTATGTCTACTAAATTACATATACACATTTTTTTTAAATGAAATGTACAAAAAATTTTATTTCATTAATAACTTCTGTATTTTTTCTTTATTGTTATTTAATTATTATTTATTGTAATTTTTTTTACAATCAGAGGTTAACAATTATTAATAAATCAATAAATTTAAATTAAAAAAAAAAAGTAGATGAAGTCTGATTCGAACCGATGTACCTTACCCTTGTAAGATCCAAATATTTCATTAATTAAAATTTTATTTGGCTATAACTCTGGAACCAATGAAAATAAGTATCACTTATGACATATTATTGAAAAGCTCTCAATGAGGACTTATTATTGCAGTTAAAAAAAGTCCAAAATCCAAATTTTTTTGGATTTTGGGCTTTTTTGGTCGCTTTTGGTTCAGTCGATTGCAATCAAAAGGAGAGGTGGACAACTAGATGTTACAATAGTCCTAAATCCAAAATTTCAGCATCAGATGGCTAATCATTTTTGAGTTATGCAAGATACATATGTATGTACGTACAGACGTCATGCCAAAACTAGTCAAAATAGATTCAAGGATGGTCAAAATGGATATTTCCATTGAAATCTGAAAACCGAAACTTTTTGCGATCACAATACTTCTTTTACTTTGTACAAGGAGGTAAAAATCTGATAGTGTGAGACTGTATCTATAAGGTGAATGTGGAAACACCTCTCTACTCAACTTTTGATGCCTTTTGAATGATATTGGGTTGGACGTAATTATTCAGAAGTACATCAGAAAACCAGGATGCTTCCTCCTTATGGTGTGTTTCATCTTATTTTCTAGTATGCCACAATAGTACTTGCTGTTGATTGTATGTTTTTCTTCCAAATAATCACAATAATTTACACCTTTATAGACCCAAAACATTGTTAGCATCACTTTATTGGCTGACCAAGAGGTTTGTACTTTTACCTGATGGGCACATTCAAATGTTCTATTCCATAATCAGACATTTGGCTACTGGCTCAAAATGATGAATCCAAATTCCATCATGAGTTATTATACAGTCTAAAAAAGGAATATCTTCCCCTAAAAACTGTAGTTTACGTTCCGTACAAATGTGAATTGAACTGTTTTTGTGATATTGTGAAACAAATTTCAGTTATTTCACTAATCTTTATGTAACACTCTTTGTAAATAAGATCATTAATGTAATTTTGCAAAGTGTCAGTTGAAACTTATTCTGTTATGATGAAAATTAGTGACACTTATTCTGTCCAATTTAAACTGTGCTATCCACTTATAAAAATTTATACAGGTTTTGTATAAATAAAATTAATATATAAATTAATATAATAGATATATAATATATATTGTGTGTGTGTGTGTATATATATATATATATTTTATTTATTTTTACTTTTAAGGCCGCAAAGGACCACTTTAGTCAGAATAATTCGAGTCTTTTTTGCCGAACTTTTGGCCTTTAAGTTCTTAGCTTTTACTTTCTCCCAATATTTAGTCATTCTTAATGATCTTGCTTTACGATCCTCTTCTGAATAAACCCTTTTTGTATAATTAAAAGTTCTTACTTTACAGTTGGTATTTGGATCTTTAATAACAAATTTTAATTTTTCGGATTTATTAAGTAAATCTTCATAAGTCAAACTTAATTCATACATGTCTTCTTTAATTTCTTTGATCCATAATGGCGAATTTTTTAAAGACCAAAATTGATCGATAATTCTCTCAGTAATCCTATCCTGTGGTAATCTTAACAAGTATGCACAGAAAGAAATTCGCTTCTTTTTCATAGTATCAATTAAGGATTCCAAGTTTTCGTACAGAAATTTATTAGGCAATAATCTGTACTGATTTCCGTGTTTTTATTTTTTGTTTATGCAGGTTCTAAGAATCCTGCGTTCAACTTTAAGTAAAGGTTCAGTCCTATTTTTCTGATTTAATCTAAATAAAGTGTCGCTCGCTTAAGTAATTACTGGTTTAACCACAGTTTTGTAATGTCTAACTACAATATATATTTAATATATAATATATAGTTGTTATATATATATGTATATATAAATATATAAATTATGGTTTTATGTATATAAAACCATAATGTACCATAATATTTTAACATCTGAGTATCCATTTTAGCCATAAAATAAAACTTTCAGAAAATAAAAATCTTATCATATTTTTTTGTCAGGAGGTGTCAATTTGGATGTCATATAGTTCAGTTTATTCTATTTATTACTTTTTCTGCTATTGCCAATTGTCTCTTTAATTATCTCCCTCATACTATGATGGAACATCAAAACATCCTTTGGAACCATCAGTCCATACTCCTCCAAGGACAATGATAGAAATGTCATTACAGGTCAGTCAGAGCAATATGTTCAAATCACTGAAGAATTTCTGCTTCTCAAATAGCAGAGAAACATGAAATCAATCCAGACACATCGAGTTCAATAGGACAGGATGACCAATCGCACTGCGAGGTGATCAATGAAAAGTGATTGTTGATAACAATGAAAACAACATTATTGACAGACGAAGATTTCCTTGGGTTGTAAGATCAACAGATTACTGCATATCACTTATTCTTTTGAGGATATTTGAAGAGTGATTCCTCTCCTCAAGAAACTTTGACAAACACAAAAAAAATAATTTGTCATGATGTTACTACAATTCTTATAGATGTATTACAAACATGACTCAACAGAGACTCGTACGTTATAATTTCTCAAATATTATACTGAGACTATGAAAATGTCACTCAGCAGCTCAATGCATAAATGCTAGTCAATAAAATTCTTTTTAATATATATTGTCTACCTAGCTAACCAAGATTTGCATATTCTTACATTTTAAAGCTTCAGGGTATGCCCAGGATTAGTTTCTTAACATGTCTTTTCTTACTTCTATCAATCTGCAGGTTTCTTACCTTTTGCATTAATTGTAAACATTTTTTTATACACACAGTATTTTTTGTAAGTCTATCAAGATTGAAATTAGGCTACAAAATTTTAATCAACTTCTTAAAAAAGAAGAAAATTAAAGACCTAAAAAGAAACTAACAGGAAAACAAATTTTCCATTCATTAAATTTTTTACTTTATCAAATACTAGATTAAAAATAAACAACCTACTCATTTTTAATTTACCACCATCTTCAAAAATTAAAAATATTTCAGAACTGAAAGAGTGTTAGTTTCATTTTTATATTTTATTTTTATTTTTTTTAATTTATTTTATAATTTGGAATTGCAAATGAAATGTCACTCGCACAATAATTACGAATAATCAAATTTTAAGAAGTTATTTTTTGAATATACTTTACCTTTAGTTGAGCAGTAAGGTCACTTTCTAATTTTTCATATATGTCTGAATCAGAATTTGGAACACAGTCACTAGAAGAAATAACATCAAAATCTGATTCTAAAACTAGTTTTGCTGATGGTGGAACTGGTACCTGAAACATCACATTTTATACACATTCATTAATAAAAATACTTAGACTTAATTATGTTTATAGTAAATTGGACCAGAAGACAAAAAGTTGAAAAATTAATGATATAATGATCAACAATGTGCTAAGCAAAGATGATATATTTAAAGCTAATTTTTTCAACGAGTTTTTTGGATTGGTGGTTACAAGACTAAATGAGAATGCAACACCTCCTCTCCAACAACATGAAATACCAAGTATACCATTTAATTAGCATTCATTGTTCCTTACACCTACAAATGAGGTTAAAGTTCTGAAGACTATACATGAACTCCAAAATAAAGCTGGAGGCAGCGATGAAATCCATGCATTCACCATTAAGTTGGCAGCATCTTACGTTTCACCAATTCTTTCGCATATTATAAACAATGTTATGGTGCAAGGTAGATGTCCAGTGCAATTTAAGATGGCAGTTATATGCCCAATAAGGATAAATCAAAAACTCTGATCAACAATTATTGACCTGTAGCATTGATATCCAACCTGACAAAGGTATTTGAAAGAATAATTTTCTCTATATTTTACAAGTTTGCTATGAAACACAACTTAATTAATGACAAACAGTTTGGTTTTGAAAGGAATAAAAGCACCGATGATGCGATTACTCACATAAGCAAATTTATTAATGATAGCTTATGCTACGGCAGGCCAATAGTGGTTGGTTTCCTAGACTACTGTAAAGCTTTTGATACAGTTAATCATACGATTCTCCTGTCCAAACTGCACAATATGGGAATACGAGGTGTATGCCTACCTCTAATAAAAAGTTACAAGATAGAACTCAAGTTGTTATGGTTAATGGTACTAAAAGTCAGCCAGTTAAGACGAATGTTCAAGTGCCGCAGGGCTCAATTTTAGGGCCGTTGTTATTCATTCTCTATATAAATGACTTGTTAGGATCTAATTAAATATGCTGATGACATAGCCATATCAATGAATGGACATACATGGACTGAACTGGCAAATTCAATGTCTGCTAAGCTTGATTATATTTTCTCATGGTTATATCAAAACAATCTTATACTTAATAAAAACAAATCAGTATTCATTACATTTGGCAATTACAGAGACTATACCAGATAAAATAAACACAATCAATGGTCAGCACCTCAAGAGAGTTGAAACTAGTAAATATCTAGGAGTGACAGACATATGATTGCAATGTACAATGGGATGTCCACGTGAACAGAGTTAAAAAAAACCAAATACTTAGTTTATGTTTTCTACAGGTTGAAACAAGTATTATCAAGAAGGCAGGTGTTGTAAGTATACTATAGTCTTTTTCACAGTATGGCAGTGTATGGTATCATCAGATGGGGGTGGTCTTTATGGTTCTTCATTTGATCCTTTGAACAGGCTACAAAAACGATTTTTAAAATAATTGGAATCAGTGAACAGGATCCAGACAGATCGTTGGACATCAGATATGTTTTTGTTCTGAAATCTATTGTGTACCTATATAATGAACTAAAAAATGAGTTAATTCAGAATCCAGTTAACACTTGTTTTAAAAGTATTAAGTTACCAAAACACTTGTTAACAATTAGGCAAAGAAGCTATGTCTATTACTCTAAAAAATATGTTATGAAGTGCCAAATAAATTTAAGGATCTGGATTGATATTGTATAGAGGACTTATGATTATCTTCTAGAAATGGAATCTACATTTTTTGTTTGTTATGTCTTTTTATATACTAAAATATTAATTTTTTTAAATTTTTGGCATAGCTTTTTTATGTACTCTTTTAAATGAACGAGGTATACTTCACAATTTGTATAAAATATATAATTTTTTTTAATTACAAACCAAAACTATGTACAGTTTATGCCATCTATAGATCCTTTTTGTATATGTAAATGCTTAAAGGAATTTGGTAATAGAAAAATTATGTCAATAATAACAGATATAATATAGGAATGACTGAAATGTAATGCAGAGTCAATCATAATTCACAAATGAAAAGAGATAATAAAATGAAACAAATATGGCATAAAAGGACATTTTATTTGCTACAAAATAAAACATTTGTGTTTTTCCACAGTCAACATTTACAGATACATATTTCACTACGTCTTTCTGTTCGTCAGCTGTGGTGAAACAAATACTCTTAATATCCCTCTTTAATTGGAGAAAGAAGTGAAAATCACAAGTGTCAAAATCTAGTGAGTTTGGAAGGAACGGAATAGGTTCAAATTTCAAATTCACAAGAGCTCAGTGGCTGTGCGTGATGTGTGTGGCTGAACAATATCATTTTGTATAATAATCAGCTCTGTGATTTGTTGAACATGACTCCACACACACACACCTGGTATTTTAATATCTCTATGGCCCACACAGAAATTATAGAATACCCAGCTTCCACGTAGTCAATCACATACATTTGTTTGGAATCCCAGATCACCATCAAAGATTTTTTTGGAGAAGGGTATTTTTACTTTTTTTTAAATGGTAAACCACAGTGGCCATTTCCATGCTCTACTGTTTTTTTTTTTTTTTTTTGGGGGGGGGGGTCGTAATGCATCCAACTTTCATCCTCATCACAACATTAAAAAGAAAATCTTTGTCACCACAACAACATTTCAGAAGCTGTTTACATCATTCCTTTTGTTATTGTTTATTCTTTTCTGTGAGTTTGCACGGCATCCAATGTGAACAGAATTTACAGTAACCCAATTTGTAGTAATGTGTCCTACTCGTTCTGTTAATATGCCTTTCTGGGAGGTGATGTGATGGTCATTTTGAATTAATTGATCCTGCTTCTTTTCGTTCTTCTCATGAGTTACAGAAATCAGTTGACCACTGTGAGGCTTATTTTCAATTTTCACTTTACTAATGCACAAAATTCACCTAATCAAAGCGGTTGAATCAACAGTTTCATCACTATAAACACCTTCAAAATGACAATGAATGTCACTTGCATCACTTTTTTCATTGTAAAAATCCACTCATATCGTTTTGACATGCTGACATAGTGGGTATACTCAACTCCATGACACCAGAGACTGACAAAAATGAAACTACAAGATGCCAGCACGTATCTCTTCAGCAACAACATCGTTTAATGGTAGTTTTATTATTACTCAGCATTCAGTCTATTTTCCTGAGCAACACAAGACCTGAAGATGCATGCTTTTTTTTTTAAATAATCTTACTCTTATGCAATGGATGGTTCATAAATTACAAATTAATAAATCAATACCTAATGATATCAAACCAAAGTATACTTATTTGTTTTTAATGCTTACAGAATCCATATCAATAGGAAGTCCACTGCTAGCTGCATCAAGAAGAGGCTCAAATCCTTTTGCTAAACGAAGGTATTCTTTAGCTTGATTAATTTCACCTTTTTTTTTTGCTTCTAATGCAGCAAGTTTAAATTCTTTTTGTCTCGATACCAAAAAACTCATTTGTCTTCCCACAGCACCTCTTCGAGCTAAAATAAAAATAATAAAGTAATTGTAATACACAAATCACAAAAAATATAACAACAAGAAACAGTAAAAACAATTCAAAATACAAGAGATAAAACAAAGGAGTCGCTTTCATACAAAGTGGGATTAAAACTATAATATAAATACTCTTATTTTCTATCAGCACTTCTATTTTTCTCAATATATTAATCAGATTAGTTTTCTTTGTTTTAGTTTTTCTATCAGTACTTTAATTTCTTTCAATATTTCGATCAGATTCATTTTCTATTTTTTAGTCTCAATGTTTAACTTTCTTTAATCATAAATCGACCTGGCATAACAAATCTCAAAAAATAGAAACTATGTTTATAAAAGTAAGTAAATGTTTGTTTTCCAGTTTACAAATGAACATTTGTATGCCAATGCTTTTGGCCCAAAAATAATGACTACACTTTGTATAAATAAATTGTTTATACAAATGCAATAAAAGTGAAAAACAGCCAGATACACAGATAACTCACTACTGCCAGACATCTCAGTATTGAGCACACTTGTTGCTTTATACTTTTGAACCACTTTTTACTGTGGCTGTAACACTACATAGGATCTAAAGTACAAGAGTCACTAGTCAGAGTAACTTTCTCTAAGACTAATGATGTTTACTTTGCAATTCTAAAAAATTTTTCAGTGAAAAATCTTTTCTTTTCTTTTATTGTAATTTCCTTTTCTCAACGTAATTTCCTTTCTATACATTTAATCCAATGACGTTCAACTTTTTTGATCCCTTCCTTATGATTTATCCAGGTCTTCAAAACAGGCACATATTATGGCAATAACTTCATTATTTCACATAAATTTCTTTCCAGCATGCTACTTCTTTATATTCAGAAATAGATAATAGTTTGAAGGTACTAAATATAGCAAACAGGGAATATGTAGAAGAATGTTTTGGTGTAATTCAAGAAATTTTGCTGTTGGGGGAAAATAATCTGGTGCATGGTCTTTGCTAAAAAAGGATCTTTTTTTCATCAAATGTGGTTGTTTTTGCTTTATTTCCTCATTTAGAAGATTTAGCAAAGATGCATAATATTGCCTGGTTATATTTTATCCTTCTCCAGACAATCAATGAGCATCCAAAAAAGAACATTTTTCACCTTCTTTGGAGTGAGATCATAGACTGCAATCCCTGTTTTGACTGTTCCTTGGTTTTAGGTCAGTAATAATGTATTAAAGTCTCATCGACCATTATGAAACTGTACAAAACTTCCTCTGGATTACATTAAAACAGCCACAAACAATGCTTAAAAATGTTTATTTTTTCATGCTTTTGGTTGATTGCGAGTGAACACAGCATCCATCTTGCGGACAATTTTCAAATATGTAAATATTTATTAAAATATGATGCACTCATTATTTGAGATATCTATTTTAATAATTATACACACTTTCAATTTTATATCTTCCATCAACATGTAATGGATTATTTCAATATTTCTGTAGTTTTAACCACAACAGATCATCTGGAAAATTCAGCATAATTTGTTGAATGTTCAATTGCTCTGAAAATAACCAAACTGTTTCTACATATAAATTAGCTCTAACTGATAGATCTGGCTCATCATAATATTTATCCAGTTTGGCTTTAGTTTCCTGTACAGTTTTCCTTTCAAAATATAAGTTTGATCACTACATGAAATCAATATTTATCTCAATGATGAAGGCAATGGAAAATCATTTTCCCCTCAATTTTCTCAAAAAACCTAGCATCAGATGCCAGTATTTCTTGAGAATGACAATATCACTTTTGGGAGCGAATAGTGTTGATTGGCTTCATCCATTTGGTTATGCCCCTAACACTTAAAAATTATACACAAAATTAAGATTAGGTATTTATTTCACTCTGTACATCAGAAAACTCTGGCTTTCTGAGAAGGGAAGCGTATCTCTAAATAGTTCAGAGAAAAAATTTCAAAAAACAGTTAATGATTGAATATTGCAATGAAACTAATCTGGAAATCAGTATTTCATAATAAGCGAGGTGAATATTTATAAACATTTTATGCAGGTTCTAAATAAAGGAACCATGTGAAATTTTTCTAGCTAATAATGTCATTAATTTCACAATATTGTTATTAATAATAATAATAATAATATTATGAGTATAATTTGATTTTACTTTTCCAGTTTCAGAAATTTGGTTTAACCCTTTCCAGCAACTACTGATTTTTTTTAAAGATACTACTGTATTCCAATTTTTTACATTTTCTTAAATTCAATACAAATTCTTTAAGTAAAAAATGTTGTCTTATTTTTAATAAAGGAAAAAATATAGAACTGTATCTAATACTCATAAATAAAAAAGTTATATCTTGTTACTTATTATTATAAAAGACATCTGTAAAAAAAAATTTTGAAATAAATAATTTTTTTACTTTCTTGGCTTCTATTTCTGCTACCCATTTTCTTGAATGTACTCTGAATTTTTATCAGAACCATCTCAAAATTATTGAATAATTTCTACTTCCAGCATTTCCAACATTAAAAGTTAAAACAGTACTGAATGTCCCTACGATATTTTTTTAACTCCTATAAATACACTTTTCAGAACTCTGCTCCTTATAATGTTGATCATCTCATCTAGTTTCTAGATAAAACTGTTTGGCACCAATTTGGAAAACAAACACAGGCAAATTTTACAGCAATGTAAGATGTTAAGTATAAAAAATTAAATCTAAATTATCAGTTTTTAGTTTACACATCACTTTATACAACAGCACAAAATGTGAAAAATGAAATCAGATTCCTTAAAAATAACTTCTTTTAAAAAAAAATTGTAATATGATATAACAGATTAGAAATTTGTTTGTTGAGAGAACATTTTTTTTTTTTTAGTTTTATTATAATTACAAAAAAAATCAATTTGTTTTATAATTATATAAAACAAAAGAAAAATATTTCATCATGCACGTAAGCAACCTGAACATCTACCTTTCTTCTCCATACAATTATCATCTCTACTCAGGAACTTATCAGGCTTCAACATTAGTTTTTAAAGACCCTTATCAAGGAACTCTGTTACTAGGATATCTTGTTATTAATACAATAATAACTGCATTAATGTTACGAACATATATTAATATTATTAAACAAGAGCTCTATCTCAGAGAAAAAATTATAGTCAAGGTCGGGGTTAGGAGAATGGTAGAAAAACTCCCACATGATTGGCTCAATAAATTTGTACAATTTAACTACTGGATTCATATAAAAGAACAATGTTTACAAGCTTCCTGCTCTTGGACTGACCTTTAAAGCTTCTTCAGTTTAACATAAAACATCTTCTGATAATATTAAAGCCCCAGATTTCATAAATTCCATTGAAATCTCAAAACATTGCAGATTCTACCTTTTAGTAAAACAGAAACCGCTTGAATTATTTTACTCATAATGTGATTGGGTGTGCATCCCTTGTTTGAATTGTTCGTTGGGCTCTAATGTTTACAAACTTAACTCATATCTTGTCCCCCAATTAAAATTCTGCTGAGATATTCACATGGTGCAAACATAAATGAAATAATTCATTGGTAAAACCACTGTTTTACCAGCAATGAATAGAATGTATGGAAATTGGGTGGGTAATGAGATTACAAAGACTGCTTGTGGCTCATGTGCATGTGCCATGTAGCTACACCAAACCAATTTTACTTTCAAAAGCTGATTAAAAGTCAGTTTTTAAAAGCTGTTATATTATTTTAAACAAAGCACCATGGAAACTTATAAGAAACTGAAAATCGCCATTTTGTTCAAAACCCTGGTAGATAGTCCACACCATCCAAAAAACTTTCATCATAAATTTTATAATGTTTAAAAATTTGTAAAATATAGATTTAATTAACTTTAATTTATAATTATTCGGATTCTTAAATAATATCTTAATATACAAGACATGTACACAAGTAAATTCACTTCTAAATATTGCCACTGTAGCACTACAATCATGACTCTACGCATGTCTATTGAGTCACCTGATATGTTAGAAACCTACTTATTTATTAGTCTAGTCTGTATGCTTCTTAATTAATGTATGTATAAGTATATAATGTTTAAGAAAATCGACACTCGAATCACAAGTGAAATTCAGATTATGATCACTTTCTTGAATGCAAGGAACATTAAACTACTTGAAATTCAGTCAGATTTGCAATGATTATGAAGAAGAACCCAATCAGTGATTCCACAGTATACAAATGCATGTGACTGTTTAATGAAGGATGTGATAACATGCACAATGATTAAGAGAGCAGGAGACCATCTTTGTTTACAGACGATTTGGTGTGTCCAATTGATGACAACAGATGATTCAGCATCACATTTTTTCTATGCATATCCAGAAATATCATATTTGCTTCTGCGTGAAATTGCATCTGAAAAATTGAAATACTGGAAATTATGTACACACAGGGTACGAAAGATGTTGACAGAAAACCACAATGTCACATCTCCCAACCTTATAAACTGTTTAATCATCCCCCATATAGCTCAAATCTTGCACCAATTGACTATCACCTGTTTTTGGGTCCTAAAACCTTTTTTACTGACCAAAAGTATCACAACAACTACGTCAAATGAGTCGTTAATAAATGGCTTGTGTCACAGACGGCATCAATCTATGATGAAGGGATACAACTTCTACTATGATAAGTGACTCAACAATGGTGGGAATTATATGGATAAACAGAATAAGATCTGTATTTCAAAAGAAAAAGAAAATGTTATACATGTTTTGGATCTTTCTAATAACCCTTAGAAACTTACATTCTGGATAACCTCTCGTACAAGAATCTTAAATTAATTTTAATAAGTAATCTAATTATAGTTGCATCTATTAATTAATGTAACTGTAATTTTATAAAGTTGATGTTTATGATTGGTTTTTATTTAAATGCAGAATTCTTATCGATAGTATCGTACGATGAAGCGGTGCCTAGTAATCTGTGCAATAACATCATGTAATTACCATCCAAAAATGATATTTTACCAAAACAATGTTGCGTTTCAATGACAATGCCAAACAAAATATAAAGATAGTAAATGAAATAAATATCTTATCATTGAGATGGCATAAATAAATTTAAAATATTTAAAAAATACCATTAATTTTTTGTGTAGCTTTATCAGTTACTGCTTCAGGTACATTTTTATTGCTAACAGTATCAGTGGATTTTGTAGTACTAGGTGATGGTACAGATGGAGATATCGCAGGTGTAATGGGTTTTGTTGCCACTGGTGATGGTAAAGGAGATACTGCTGGTGTTGCTGGTTTGGAAGATGTTGCAGCACTACAACCCCCTCCAGTAGCCAATTCTGTGCCTTCAACTGGTATCGGAGCATATCCTGTAAAGAAAAAAGAATGACTATGCAACAAAGTACACTACCTCAAACTAAATACAAAATAGACTGCAGGTAAGACAATAAATTACACTCCTTATAACCTGATGTTTCTGCAGTACCTACAGAATATCTAAAAAGAAATAACATACTAAGAATTGAAGGATATGAATTAACATAAAATTCCAACAGTCAAATCCATTTGAAATAGACTCAATCCTGTAGAATACCAAAGAAAAAATTCAATTGGTCTTGCGGATAAATGTACAGTTGTCTGCTAAACACATATGATAGATGTCTTAAATAAAAGTAATTCAAAAGTGATTAAGCTTGGAAAGCTTAATTTATCTTAATATCTTAGTAAAATATTAACAATTAAAAAAATATACAAAAAAATTAGAATTAAGTTAAAATATTTCTTTTTCAAAAACAATACTACTATATAGATAAATTTTTAAATAATACTAATTAAAAAATTGTCTAAAAAACTTGAATTTTCTGCATCCCATTCAACATATATATACTTTTGAAAATAAATCGACATGTAAAAAGAATGAATCGTGACTATAAGTTGGTTGTTCTGTTGATGATTACTAGCGAAGGCAAGATTTTCAATAAGCACATATGGTTCAAAATTTTAGAAGAATGCGACAAGTACAAAATGCCTATCGAACTGGTGATCTATGATAAAAACATGTTCAACACAACGGTCCGACATGGATGGAACTTTATTTTAAGATTTAGACCCTCTCCACTCGTGTACAAAAAGCCTTTATTGGAACTTCGAAACCGTCATGCATCTACGGACTACACAAACGTTTACATGGACATGTTGGAATACGGTAGTCGTCTAGAAGGAGCGAGGTGCTGTATAGTGATCACGGAACGAACTATTCCAATCAGATCGCCCAAAACGTTGTACCACTCAGCGTTATCATACGGTAGAAAATGTTTTGTGGACACGGCTTACGGAGTACAATTTACCGACGAAGTACCGGAAACATTACCGATAAGACGAGGAGGAGGATTACCGTTCGACATCGTGAACAACCGAGCGCAGGCGTTTTTTTCCGGTGACTTTCTACACGAAGCACTGCCTACGTTGCGATTATACGCCGATGTGTTCGGATTGAGGTACAACGAACGACGCGAACTGTTTGAAATCCAAAACAAAGATTTGCTGCGAAAATGGTGCGAATATGCAGGCGCGAAACCGGACGAATTTTGGTTGTTGAATAGCTATCTGTTGCATTTACATTCGGAAGGCGACCGTCATCCGATCAGACGACTTTCCACACGGTACCTGACAAAGATCCCGCAACGCGATCACTCAACGGTTGTGGATATCCCACTGTGGGTTGGAAATGTAAAAAGAGCTGTCGTCTTTAAGGACACAAACACAAAACTGTTGATACCGTCTATTTATCAGGGTGTTACGCAATATTACCGAGAATTGTGCAATACCAATCGCCGTCCGGCGAGAATAAATGTTTCGTTAATCGATGTTATACGTTTCCTACGCAGAAACAAAGACACGCAGTGTTCTTTAGATCGGTGGAACTAGGATGGCGATGTGATCGACTGTTTTCCGATCATTCGTAACCACGATGTCGAACAAGAACGAGGTCGATATGCCATCGTCGTCTACGAAGTTGGTAATGAAAATCGATAGAATACGAGATTCGATTAAACGAAAACATCGCGCTATTACGCAAGGAATAATGGAAACTGATCAAGTGCTACAAAAGCACTTTAAACTGCTTGTCGAACCATTACGGGAGCTTAGAAAACATTTAATAAAAAAAATGAAATAAAAGAAGAAGCGGAACAAGAAATAAAGGAGGATGAGGGTGGAATATCTACACCAACAGTTATGAGAAAACTTTTTAAAACACCAAAACATCGATTCGTTAAACCTACAATCACCTGGTGAACGTGCAAAATATTATTTGGATCTAGCCGTAACGGATAAAAATAGGCAAATTGACAACGTCTACGGTGTAAAAAATATAAACGACCAATGGACGATTGGAAACCACAATGTTGTTGTTAAAGGAAATAATATTGTAATCTGTAAGAAATCGTATAACGGATCCAAAGGCTTATTCCAACTGATATTTTTGAAGAAACCCAAAGGCTATACTATTAGAATTGGATAATTATAAAAAAAAATATTAGAAACCACTGAGGCGCATAAAAGCCAAAATACTGAACGCGTAATATCCAGTAGATCATTCAAGTACAATAATATTATTAAAGAGTTGCCGAGACGACTAAGTAGTCAAGAGGAAGAAAGCCCTATAATCGGTTCAGGACTGCTTATGAGAGCGAAGAAAACACTAAGACCAGATTACGTGTACTGGGACGATCCGAACGAACTTTGCGATAGACTTCGTCTATTAGTAGCCTCTAAGCGTGCAGGTCATACTGGTCACAACGAAATAGTTTCCATTATAGCAGAATTGCAAGAAGATGGGTACATAAAGAAGGGTAGAGGTAAGATCTTATTTTAATCAGTCTAAAGATGAGTATCGACAAGTTCGGACGGTTTTGTGGTGAAGCGTACGGTGGTAATAGACCACCGCCCTCACAGATTGTTGAAACGTTTGACAAAAGAAGTGATGGGAATTTTGATATGTAAAAACGTAGGTTGTGCAATGTGGGAAGTCCAATAGAGGATTATGATGTTACTACTTTTGGTTTTATGAATAAGATTTACGTAAAGCGAAGTGATCTGACCAATGGTCAAATCACTAAGGACCGTGTTATTAAAAAATATTGCGATCAAAAGTTATCTAAATCAAATCAGAGTACAAAGGACTACATTGTGGAATATCTATTTAGAACTTACAAACTCATAATGCAATATTTTTAAAACACCAATCTTCAAAGAATTGATCGAGTAGCTTTTACAGAAGTTTTAAAAAACGATCAATTTGATAAGATTGGGGATAGGTGGCAGGAATTTCTAGACAATGCTAAGGTGTCAGGCGACAAACAAAATAAAAACGGTGAATTACAGAAAGACCAACCAAACGCATGTAAATAACAATGAAGAAGAAGAAGAAGATAAATTACAAAACGACCAACTAAATGCAGAAGAAGATAAATTACAAAACTACCAACCAAATGCAGACGTAAATAATAACGATAAGGAGGATCTTACTAAGAATCAGATTCGTCACCCAAAGATGGATCCGCCGAAGAATGACGGACATGAGAGGAAAGATTATCTGACTAATAATGAACTACCAATCGCAGATCCAAATAAAGTTGTTCCTCACTTTCCTTCGATGGATGCTGGACATGAGAAGAAGGATTATCTGACTAATAATGAAATACGACTACCACTCGCAGATTCAAACAAAGTCGTTCCTCACTTTACTTCAAGGCAATCATAAAAAAAGTTCAGTCTCTCTCCAACATGGGAAGAGTGAGGAGGTCAAAACGTATGGTCAGTAATGGTCAGGTGAGGAAGTCTAAACGAATCGTCAGTCTTAAGCGAGGTGGCGGAATATTAACAACACTAAGCGCAGGAGCAGCGAAGTTAGTCGGAAGGGTGATAAACAAAGGCGTTCATTTACTACCGGTAGAATTACATATACCCGGGTACCAATACTGCGGACCGGGAACGAAATTAAAAAAACGCTTAAAGAAAGGCGATCCGGGTGTAAACAAGTTAGACACCGCTTGTAAAGAACACGACATCGCGTACGATAAGTACAGCGATAACGAAAACAGAGCGGCGGCAGATCGTAAATTAGCCGATAGCGCTTGGGAGAGTGTTAGCTAAAGATTCCAGTATTGCAGAAAAGGCTGCTGCATTAGCCGTTACAAACGCGATGAAAGTAAAAGCGAAGTTCGGTGGTGGATGTCGTGGAAGAATACGAAGACATTCAAAAAAGAATAATATAAAACATCTTATAGAAATAATGAAAAAAACAAGTACTAGAGGGAGGGGGTTATACCTTAAACCCTACCCGTCGACAGGATCGGGAATAGGTGGTAAGAAAAAAAAACACCATCGTCGTCGCCATCTCCGATAAAGGGAATACCAGTGCGACCGCTACCAAATGTCGAATTAATGATGTACGCGAAAAAAAAATTAAAAATAAAAGATTTTCGAGGAGTATTCATGTTGGATGCAATACCAAACAACCACACACTAACGAGTCAGCAATAGTTAATCTTGATCGTAACACCGGACATGGAACACATTGGGTATGTTATCGAAAACAAAGACGATAGGTAGACTATTTCGACAGTTTTGGTAATTTGCGTCCACCCAACGAGTTGATGCGTTATTTTCCATCCAACTCGATTGTCAATTATAATTATGAAAACAGACAGCGTATAAACACGGTTATATGTGGTCATTTATATCTTCAGTTACTCAGTCGTGGATCATCCACATACCACTAAAGATCATAATATTCTGCATAAGTTATTATACACTACATTCTTCCCGGGTTTAGATCTAACTGATGGTGAGTGGGAATTGGCGTTGATAAACCTAACCACGTACAACTCGATTCCGAATGTGGAAGAAGGGATCAACAACTCGTTTACCGTTTTACCAATTAAACAAAAAAAAAAATCAAGTTGACACTACCGACCGGGTCGTATGAGGTGGACGATATCGCCAAGACAATAAGCGATGAATTAAAAAACAAACACTATATAACCTTAGTTATGCGACCGAATAACAACACGCTAAAATGTGAAGTTAAATGTGACGATATGATTGAACTAACATCGAAGGATAGCTTGGCACCACTGTTGGGGTTTGAACAAGCGTGTCTAGCGGAGAATATATGGCACATGTCATCAAAACCGGTAGCCATTAACAACGTGAACGCCGTACGTGTCGAATGCAATCTTATACGAGACTCCTATACTTTCTTTCTTTTTCCTGTTTAGCCTCCGGTAACTACCGTTTAGATA
Organism: Lycorma delicatula; assembly: GCF_047948215.1. Lineage (NCBI taxonomy): Eukaryota > Metazoa > Arthropoda > Insecta > Hemiptera > Fulgoridae > Lycorma > Lycorma delicatula. Next base: position 17,010,946 of record NC_134456.1, read on the forward strand.
ATTCTTCAGGGGATGAATGAGGATGATATGTATGAGTGTAAATGAAGTGTAGTCTTGTACATTCTCAGTTCGACCATTCCTGAGATGTGTGGTTAATTGAAACCCAACCACCAAAGAACACCGGTATCCACCATCTAGTATTCAAATCCGTGTAAAAATAACTGGCTTTACAAGGACTTGAACGCTGTAACTCTCGACTTCCAAATCAGCTGATTTGGGAAGACGCGTTAACCACTAGACCAACGCGGTGGGTTTGAGGCTCCTATACTAACGGATCAGAAGGTCACGTGTTACATAAATTTACACTAAGCGTACCGCCAGGTTTCAAAATAATAGAATCGCCAAAGAATATAATATACTTACCGGTAAATACAAGGAATATAAACGAAATCACTTTAAGGTTTACCAATCAGAACGGAAAATTGTTAAATTTCCGCGGAGAGACAATAACCGTGAGATTACATTTAAGACGAAGATTAGAAAATGGGACTAATATACAATAGCGGCAGTACGGTACGCAAACCGATCAGTCGATCTTTGAACGCCAGATGGTTAACATCGCGGAACGTGTTGTTTCTTCGCAAACTCGGCTTTACGGTGGTGAATCGTAACGATGGTAACAGCAGATATGTTATACATTGGTGAAAGTGTTACATATGATAACACAATAACTCAATTTGATTACCACACCCATTTACCGTATGCATCGTCGACTTATAATAACAACGATGAGATCCGGATACAGATTCACCAACAAGACGTGTACACATTACCGCATAAAAAATTTTTGATGGTCGAAGGTATATTAACTACTAAAAATGGAGAAAAAAAAGCGGTGGAATCAACATTTACCAACAACACGGTTCCGTTTCTGTTTGAAGAGATACGGTATGAAATAAATGGAAGGGAATTGTGTCGAGTGCAAAAGATGCGCCTGATTCTAAGTTCAAGGTGATTAAGGTGGCGTGGAAAATTCCATATGTTCACGTAACCGATACGATGCGATTGCAGTTGTTAAAGGTTGTAGAACGAGAGAGACCGTTGGCGATCGCTTTTCGTACATGGCAAATACAAGAGTATCCGGCTCTACCGCAAACAAACATTCACTCTTGGACGGTAAAAAGTGTCCACAAACGGAGAAACCGAGATATGTGATATTCGGTTTACAGGTTTAAAAACGGATAGAAAAGATAAAGCAGCAAAAACTTTGACTAATTTTGATTTGTGCGAGTTGGTAAACGTACGATTGTATTTGAATTCACAATACTATCCCTACGATAACCAGGGTGATATAAATATAATGTATGAAATGTTTGCCAGCTTTCACTCCGGTTATTACAAGTCAGAGGATGAATGTCCTGCTTACAGTTTGAAAGATTTCCAAAATAATGTGCCGTTGATCGTTATCGATTGTTCCAAGCAGAACGAATCACTTAAAACAGGAACAGTCGATGTACGTATCGATTTTGAAACTAAAAATAATATACCTGCGAATACGGCTGCCTACTGTCTCATTATTCACAATACTATCGTCACGTACACTCCGCTTACGGGGATAGTGAGGAAGGTTACGTTATGTTGGAAACGTTTACACTTATTGATCAAAAAGAAGACGGAGATGAAAAAGTAAATTAAAGTACAAGTACGCCGTCATGGTGGTTGTGCTGGTGGTCGTGTAAGTGGTGGTTGGTAACTTTGGGCGTATTTAAAACAGCCTTTTTGATCGGATTACTTTTATCTGTTTTATTCGGTATCTATTCATAACCCTCACCACAATGTCCGACGGTGAAAGCGGTAAGGTGTAGAATTGTTTTATCACCGGAAAATGTTCCGCTAGTATGGTGCAATTCGTCGGCGGTTGAGACAATTTTTTCATCAAATACCGCCGTTAATATAACACCTCTGGTAAAAAAAACTGGTCGTTATCATCAACAACAACAAATACAGCTATTAATATGGTATCTACTTTAAAAGATAACATGACATTATTACCAATTAGTAAAAATATTACAACCACCACACCTATGGCAAAAACACAAACAAATCATCAACAATATTACCAATCAGTAACAATATTACAACCACCAATATAAATGGTACTCTGTCATCATTACCTTCAACAGCAGCTAAGACATCTACTGTAAGAAGTCGCCAGAAACTGCGGAAGATTATGACTTTGGACTAACAGATGAAGATGAAAAAATTCATCAAAAGTGTAAAAGTGGAGGGGGTAACACTAAACAAATCATGAAGCAGTAACAACAATGTCTCAAACCTGATTCACAGTTGAGCAGCGGTCATGGAACGAACTTCTTCTTCACAGAACTACAACACCGACCAATCGTCAATGATTGCGAAGGAAACGTTAGTAGAGGAAAAGAAGAATAATAGTAAAAGGAAGTTGAAGACCGCAGAACGAAGAAAGTCACGTGTGGAAAAAAAGAACAAGAAGAATATTAAAAATAGATTTAATACCGAAGAACGAAAAAAATCGCAGACATTACCAATGGATAAGAAAGAATTAACCAAAGAAGATATTTGTTGTGATGATGGTGGGGGTAACTTTAATGTGATATAATAAAGTGAAAGAAACGTCAGACCTTATTCGCAGTTGAGTGCTCGTCATGGAAGGTGTAATCGAGTATCACGGTTTCCACGGTAATCACAATGAGTTTATAGTTAAATAACTCGCTGTCGTTATATGGCATTATATGATTCTTCATTTTCGTTCACCGTACGCGAGGTCCGAGTTAAAATCAAAACACCGGCGAATAGCTTTATGGTTGGAGCGAAATTTTCACAAAATCGATTGGTATTAAGGTGAAGCTGTATACAGCGATGATATTATGAAGAAGCTTTGTTATCAATTCGCTACAATATACACCAAGGGATTGGAGAAATGCGAATTCCTTCGTCGATTTCATAACGATGTACGGACGATACCGGAAGGCGCACCGAAACCGAGTTCAAATTACATCGTAAATTGTCCGTATCAAAATCTTCACACCAGTGGGAAATGTGCGTTGTAAACTGGATGTTTTTACTTGAATGGTTAAAGTTATGTATAAATCCGTTGGATCTGGTCAAAGAAGCGGATCGTTTGCGATCGTTTGAAAATACTAACGCAGAAAACAAAGAAGAATTGGCCAAGAATGGTTATTACTATTCGTTCAACGACTTGTGCATAAAATGTTGTTGGTGCAACGAACCGATTAACTCGCACGGATTACAACGTTGTAAAGATTGCATCAAGGAAAACATTCCGCTTTCATTCGACTCTATTGTGCCTCGAAGACTACCGCTGTAGTGCTCAGTCAATATGCTGTTGAATATACGTCTTTGGTTATAGAATTTTCAAGAAAAAAAACAAACAAAAAATTGATATGAGAAAATTCGAGTGTTTTATAGTAGGCCTCTGGGGGAGAGATTTCACTCATGTAAAAAAAAATCTCAACTCGCCGTGGTTGCTACCTCCAGGGTGGTGTGGAAACGAGGCCTATAAAAAGGGTCTGAAGATTTAGCGTATTAACAGTTTAGCGATCGATGTTGATATTGCCGCATCGGTGTGGTTAATTCAATTTTCCCCCCATCGTCGTGTAAGAACATTGCGACATCTTATGAAAATTGTGAATGCAGCGTTTCCGCAAGCTTTAAACACAAATATTGATTTGAATCGTGTCAATACGGTAAGAGTAGTTTTAAATTATAACGCCACTTACGATGTTCATGTTGATTACGAAATTCATAGTCGCTTGCAAGAATATTTGATACCTTAAAGATCGATACTGTTGACGGTGCGTGTAAAGGTTGTGGTGGTGGTAAGACATACTAAATAAAGTACAGTTCTTATCTATTACCAAATGGTTATCACAATAAAGGACTTTTACTGATTTGGTTAACGAATTGAAATTGGTTGCATCGTACGTATGTAAAAATTGTTTTATGATGCTTGTTGAACACTGTAACAATGGTCCAAGTCATGCAATCGATTGTAAAAAATTCGACTAGCGGACGTGGGTTACTCGAATACGTATGCTCGTGCGAACTGATTATGGGAAACGTGAAAAAACTTAAAGGGCTGTTTTGTGAAAACAAATTTGAATTACTGTGGGACAATCCTCCGCCATTTGCGTATAGAGTTATTGATGAAAACGAATTCTACCGGTTGTTTTGTAAACTTACCGAAAAGAGTGGGAAAAAGGAATACGACATAAATATCTAAACGGTACCGACGGCGTTGGACAATCATTCGAGTAAAAGTCCTGCAACTGCGATGACGACGATGGACGCTATATCGTTCATTAATATTTTCAACGACGACCAGGATTTTAAGCTACCGTTGAGAACGTTGACCGATATTAGTGTCGGTGCAGATTACATATTATTAGATACGAGAAAAATATTTACAGAAAATGGCGAGGTTCGCATTTGCGCAATATTATATGACCGTGATTTTTCGGACACCGAATTATGTTGCTTTCAATTATATTTACCAAAAAATATACAAACAAATTCACCGATGATGAACTGAGTGTCGTAAAGCGCCATCCGATGAAGCTAACTTATTACGGTTTAAAAGACGATGGTATCACTGAAGACTTAAAATTAAGTTTGTAAAAACATCAGTTTTCATGTTCAAGGTCATTCATAATCAGTATTTTAGAAGCAGACGATGTGAACTTGTCTCATTTTGATTGTGGACTTTGAAGTCTTAACAACGTTATCATCTTCTACTACGAGTTATGGAGCTAATTAAACAGGTAGATGTTCGGTTGGTAAACAACATTTAACACCAATGTGTTTCAAATTAAAATACAGTTATATATACATTGTTGATGTTAACGATCATGTATTTGATAAAAATGGTGATAATGTATATATAAAGATGATTTTCGATCTGGTGAATAATGAAGGTTTTCTACCAGTTCTCTTTATTCCTCCTAAGTTTGCTTCTGCTGATTTAAGAATTTCCTTTTTAACATTCTCCCATTCTTCTTATACATTTTCTACCTTATCTTTTTTACTCAGACCTCTTCCGATGTCCTCCTCAAAAATCTTCTTCTCCTCTTTTTCAAGCTTCTCTAAATTCTACCGATTCATCTGACACCTTTTCTTCAGGTTTTTAAATCCCAATCTACATTTCATTATCACCAAATTATGGTCGCTATCAATGTCTGCTCCAGGGTAAGTTTTGCAGTCAACGAGTTGATTTCTAAATCTTTTCTTAACCATGATATAATCTACCTGATACCTTGCAGTATCCCCTGGCTTTTTCCAAATGTATATTCTTCTATTATGATTTTTAAATTGGGTGTTAGCAATTACTAAATTATACTTCATGCAAAAGAGGGGACAAGTCGGTCCCCTCTTTCATTCCTTTTGCCCAGCCCGTATTCACCCACTATATTTCCTTCCTTGCCTTTTCCAATGCTTGCATTCCAATCTCCAACTATTATTAAATTTTCATCTCCTTTTACGTGTTTAATTGCTTCATCAATCTCTTCGTATACACACTCTACCTCAACTTCATCATGGGCGCTTGTAGGCATATAGACGTTAACAATCGTTGTCGATTTAGGTTTTGATTTTATCCTTATTACAATGACTCTATCGCTATGCGTCTTGAAATACTCCACTCTCCTCTCTATCTTCTTGTTCATCACGAAACCTACTCCTGCCTGCCCATTATTTGACGCTGAGTTAATTACTCTAAAGTCCCCTGTCCAAAAGTCGCCTTCCTCTTCCCACCGAACCTCACTAATTCCTACTATATCCACCTTTACCCTATCCATTTCCCTTTTTAAATGTTCTACCCTACCAACCTTTTTTAAGCTTCTAACATTCCACGCTCCAACTCGTAGAATGTTATTTTTTACTTTTCTGGTGACCCCTTCCTAACTAGTCCCCACTCGGAGATCCGAACGGGGGACTAGTTTACCTCCGGAATATTTTACCAAGGAAGACGCCTCCATTATTATTATTTGAAAATGCAGAGAGCCACATTTTCTTGGGGAAAAAACAGCTGTAGTTTTCCATTGCTTTCAGCTGCGCAGTACTCAGAGGACTGATTGATGTTGATATGGCCGTTTAAGTCATTGTGACTCACGCCCCTAACAACTACTGAAAGAGCTGCTACCCTCTTTCAGGAATCATTCCTTAGTCTGGCTCTCAACAGATACCTCTCCGATATGGTTGCACCTTCGGTCCAGCTACTCTGTATTCCTGAGCACTCAAGCCCCCTCACCAACGGCAAGGTCTCATGATTCATACAGGAGGCTTATATATATATATAAGAGATATATATATATAAAGCGTTGTACATACTGTTTCACTCATTCACTTGTTGTATCTCGTGGGCTGTATCTCGTATCTCGCTACTATACTTTACAATGGCAGAAGGTTTCGTTACTAGATTAAATATAATGGCAGCGTCAAATGTTATAACAAAAAGTGTCGGTGATTTGGTAATCGGTAAAAAATATAAAATTAAAACTATGGATTTGACAGACACAAAGTTTGGGAAGGCCATTTTGTGTATGCTGGAGTGTGAGGGTGACGTATGTAAAGTGTTTCTACCAAAGAGGTTTGCCAAAGCGATGACCGAAGAGGAGATGAAGGTAGTGGAGATGCGATTAGATTTGATATATAAAAGTAACGTTGGAAAAACTTACGATTTAGTTTTCGAATAGACTACAGTAACAATTTTAAAAATCGTCCTTTTCAGGACTACAACATATTACACATACAACACATACACATAATTACACAAAGCAAAAACACTTTAAACCCCCATACAATAATCATTATTATTGTATGTACGGTTCCAAGGCCCGTGACATGATCTGATATTAGATTTATCTACTATCCGATTATGTTACAAATGGTGAGGAATGTGTTAACAAAATTAAAATACTTTTCAAGACTACAACTGGTTGTAGTACACTTATGTATGCGAACCTACTAGCCAAGCAGTAGTAGAACATGGAAACATATTCATGCTACTTCTTTACAAAAACCATGATGTCATGAGTAATGAACAACAAATGCAGATGATGGATACTGATAAACTTGCACAAGAAAATGAGTTTTGCATACATAAGTGGGTTTCCTGTGAAAAGTCTGGACAATTATTTACTATTTTTAACCAATTTCCTCCCATGGTTGGATATATTTTCTTGTGCAAGTTTATCAGTATCCATTATATGAATTTGTTGTTCATTATTCATGATATCATGGTTTTGTAAAGAAGTGTCATGAAGATGTTTCCATGTTCTACTATTGCTTGGTAAAACACTTTAAACCCCTATACAATAATGATTGTTATTGTACGTACAGTTCCAAGGCCTGTATTATAATTGATATTGGATTTATTCACTGTTATATTAATATTACAATTAAATGGTATTATATTGCAAATGGTGAGGAGAGTGGTTAAGATTTTATTAATGAAGATAAACTCAATGCGCCGCGGTTGCTACCTCCTGGATGGTGTGGAAATGCGACCATTTATTTTTATTTACATACATTTTTTTATACACAGAATATAAGTCTCTCTTTATTTTTGTTCGGAGTAATTTTTATAGTATCCAACTTAATTTTATAGTACGAGTGTTTTGTAGGCCTATCGGGGAGAGATTTCAGTCTAAAAAAATCTCAACGCGCCGCGGTTGCTACCTCTTGGGTGGTGTGGAAATGCAACAACAACTCTAAACCCCCTCCCCCCATACAGTAATGTAAGACAATTTTTTAGAAATAAAATTTAGTTGATCGGCATTACTGGATGAAGGTTCCAAGGCCTGCGGTGTATTCAGATGAAATCACACAAAATGTTTTCGCGCATATCCAAACACAACTGGATTTAACCGGTTACAACAACACACACGTGACTCGATAATTATAAAAAAACATTACCCTTATCGCATCTATTAGAAACGCGACGACGACGACGTTCCAGTTCGCACGTACACATAACGGAGAGTGCGCATTCGCGCCGTATCCCAACGCTGCGATTGGACAACTTCAGACCGCGTCGGACCCACAATTCTTCAGTCGAGCGCCGCGTCCCGCACTGTAAACATCTCTCACTCTCTACGTCGCTCCGCTGACGCACGCACGCGCACACACCGCCGCCTCCCGGTGCACGATCTACGACGAGAACCTCTCTCTATGACGCGCCTCCCGACGCCGTCGCCTGGACGACCCGGATCATCCTCGAGGTACGTCGTCAAAAAACACGTCACATTTCAAGATGGCGGGCTACGGCGTCACTGACATCACAATCCAAGATGACCGACCACCGCCATCTTGTCCATCATCTTGGTCGCCATCTTAAAATGGCGGAAAATATGGCCAACTGTCGCCATCTTGGATTCCAAGATCCCATCTTGGATGACGTCATTTTTGACGCCGTATCCCTATTTCCGTACTACTGACGGTAATCTGAAATATATTAATTATTATAATTGCAATCATAATTATGAATTCTTCAATAAAAATTCATAATTAATTAAAATGAAACTTTCAGCGGAAAGAATGCATTCAATTTGGCTTAGATTACAAGCAGAATTCGAAGATGAACTTCAACTACGTGAGAACACGTACAAAGAAAGTGAGTGGATACATTTTCCCAGATTGTTACTTGTAGCTAGTCAGTCTCAACTGGAGAGGTTCCAACAAACCTTTCCGCCTCCTCGCATCATTATTGAAAATGAAGATTAATTGTTGTAAAAATAAATGTTGTGTTGTTTCAAATAAATATAAAAACTGCGCCAGTTTAGTTTATTTAACTAAATATTTTCATTACTTTTAATTTTAAAATGTAATAATTATTACATTTATTTATTGGTTATTAATTAGATATTTATATAATTTATTTTTTACTTTTCAGAGCATTTTTACATTTGTTAATATATTGCATCTTTTTTTTTTTAAATTCTCAATTTGATTTAATTCTTATTTTTTACTTTTTAGAGTGTTTTTCTAATTTGTTTCCTTTTTTTATTATTGTTAATATTAATATTAGCTAAATAAAAGCTATTTTAAAAAATAATTTTTTATATATAATCAAATATATTTTTGTAATTTGTTTTGTTTTTTGTATTTTTTTTTTTTTCATTTTCATGGTATATACGCTCAATCCTTGAAACAACAGTCACCGTTTCAAAATCTACTATGATATATACAGATTTTATGTAACATGTCAAAATTGCACTTATATCCACATCTAATTATCAAGGATATAATTAAAAATTCATAGTTTGGATGGAGTTAATATTTTTCATGATGTTTTGCTATATTCTTGTAAAAGATTGTACTGTTAGGTTATATAACTAAGGCTATAAATTGGAAACAACATTGCTCTGTCACTTCAGGTTATTTATTTTGTTCTCTTATTTACTTATTTATTGTACTTCTTTGTTTACAGTTTTTATGTTTTTTACCATTTTTTCCATTTTTTTAAAAATAATTTTATTTTAAAAATTAGAAACAATTCTACTGCAGGTAATGTTTTATTTTATATTTAAATTTTAATAATTATAATCCTTAAAAATCTGAACAATAAAATAACAAGCAAACAAATTATGTTCAGTAATACTATTATCAATACTGTAATCTCACTTATACTTATAGACATCCAAGCACTTAGTTTAAGTAATTTTGAAAAAATTAGTCAGTATAACTGATTTCTGCCTGAAACTACTGTTACGTATTCTTAATAAGTAATAATATTCATCTATATCAAACTAACAACAGATTTTTTGTGTACTTCAAATAAAATATTTTAGCTTATAAGAAAAGGCCTTACTATGTTTCACTTGTAATTTTTAATAAAGTACAGACCCATCTAACACATCTTGGAATCAATTTATTTACAATAACATTTTTAAAAATCAACAAGGACATTGTTACTGTTTGTTAGGATTTTAATAGAATAATTGAACAATAAAAAAAATGTTCTGCATCTGTTAAATGTATCCATAAATATGTTCTCAATTAATTTTAATTAACTCATTTTCATTGTGAATTATTTTATAATCAGTTTTTTATGTTTAGAATCTTCATGAATTTACCTTCATATTATTTCACGTGTTTATATTTTTAATAAATAATATGAACTGCAATCGAATCTATTTCTTACTTTATAATGTTTTTTTTTTTGTGACACTGCTCCTATCAAAGTTTTACCACAATATCCCTTGATTTAAACAGGCAAATTCAGATGCAATTAGTTTTCTTAATTATGGAATAACTTTATGTACCCAAAAATAAACTGATTTTTATTAATTTAGTACAATTTTCTGTATGCAAATCTTTGCCGGCTTTTTTTATTACAGGAACAAACATAAGGCGCATTCCAAAGTAGATATTTTTTAGAAATAAAAACATATAAACAATCACTAGATAAAGCTAACTTACTGACAGTGTTGAAAATTTAGATGTGTTATTATTTAATGTTCAATAATAATAACCGTCAAAGAATGATTCTTGAATCAAGAAAACCGGCCTTTTATATATCTTTAAATAAAAAACTACGCATATTTATAAAATAAATATGTGCATGAACATAAAAAATTATACAATTCTAACCTGGAGGTGTTGGTAATTCATCAACTGGTATCGGTTTTCCAGCTTTATGTAATTTAATAGCATCTTGATACTGTTTTACAATACGACCCATTCTACGTGCTTTACTGGCATTACCGGCTTCACGAGCTGACTGTTCCTGCATCTGATATACTTTTAATCTTTGTTCTAAAGCCTCACCTACCGAACTCGCAGTTATTTGATATACTTCTTCTGAAATAAAATTAAACACATTGATATATACAGTTCGACGATAGATATTACACATTTTTTTATTTATCAACATAAAATAATAAAACAATAATAATCTACATGTAATAATAATGCAACAATAAAAAAAAAGCACAGTTAAAGAGTCTTTTCATACATTAAGAGGTAACACTAAAGACAATTTACTACTAATGGTTATAACATATGAGTCCTATAGTTTACACTAAATGGTTATCAATGACTTAAGATGACAGCTCACTAAAATATAACTATTTATTTAATAACAATAATTTAACAACTAATAAACAAAAAGTTAATAAATCTCAACCGATTAAGATTATACACCCTTATTTTCAATGGATAAATAAACATATTATAAAATACCAATTTTTAAACCTTGTGGGTGATGTGATGTGATGATGTGATGTGATGTGTGTGTGTGTGCATGCACACACACACATATATATATAATATAAATATTTAAATATATTTATTTAAATATTTAAAATATATGTGTGTGTGTATATGTGCACACACACACACACACACACACACACACATTATATATATATATATATACATATATATAATATAAATAAAAATATTTAAATATTTATATTAGTTACACAAACGTATGCACACATTAGATATTATAAACATATAAAAAATAATACGCTTTCATCATACACAAACAACTACTAAAAACAAATTTTAATAATTTAAAAAAAATTAATGAATTGGGAAAATCTGACAATTTAATTGCAAAATCTCCTGAAATGATTGGTGTATTTAAGCTAACCTCCCTTCTTATCTCTTTCAAATTACAATACTGTATTTATCTGTGATGAACAAGTAGATATGAAAAAAAGAACATGACTTTCTTCATATGACTTTTTTCATGCAAAAACATAATTTTTTTTTTTTTTAATTCAAACAGATATTTTCATACGGTTTAAAAAAAAGGGTAGAGGTAAGAAAATGGTTTTTCAAATACTGTTTAAATGACTTCTAAGAGAGGTTTCACCAAATTTTACCTTGGTAGAGACAGCAGTTAAGGATCTCAAGGGTTGTTAATCCTATTTTCTTCATTCAACTTTCATAAAAACCATTTACTGAGTTTGTAAAATATGAAAAAAAAAATGTCTTTAATTAATTTCCTCCTTCTGCTTGAACTAAGGAGTGTATGCCCCCTCCCGCATTAGATCCTACACCGCTTTGTATATATTTCTATTAGATAATGTTAAAAAAATTAAAAGATTTTTTAATAACCATTCTTGAAGAAGACTGACCAAGATGCCTATAACTATCACAATAATTTTGATGTAGTTAATATCAAAATCTTGGGAAAAAACTGCTTAATTACATCGATCTTTGTAACAGAATGTTAAAATTTTTGCCTTTCATCTAAATTCTGGATTCTATTCATGGACAGGCTTGAAATTTTTCACTATCATAAGTAACTGTATTAGGGTGTAAGCCTGTAGTTACTTTGAAAGAAAATTAATGTAATTCACAAATTAAAAAGAGATATTTCAGAAGTTGACATCTACAAAATATGTAATTTACTGATGTTTGTGGGCACGATATGGAAAAACAGGAAAAAAACAATTAACACTTTTAACAAAGCAGGTAACTTCATACCAGAATTTTAGCAAACTGATTGAACAGTTCTGCAAGGGTTTTGGCAGAGATTTAAGTAAACAACTCAGCAACGAAGATAACTGAACTGTTCAGAAAAAAATGTATGGTTTGTGAATTTTAAAGGTTCTAGTGGTTGACTGGAAAATTTTCAGCAACGTCAAAATATTTCATTTGGAAAAATTAACAATGAGGATAAGGATGGTGATTTAAAGTCTATAAATATCTGGTTAAATATTATAGCAGCTCATATAAGTGATAAATTTTAAGGAAGGTGGCATTTCAATGCTGATTAAAAAGTAATATTTTATAAATCCTCGCAGATAATGTTTAAAATTTAAAGCAAAGAAATGTGTCGGCAGAAAACTGTCAAAAGAACACAATCATCTGAATCTGTGATAATATGTTAGTAATGGCAAAACATCCATTCTTAGTAATCAGTAAGTCACATAATCCAAGATGTTTCAAAAGCATTAAGAAACTACCAGTAAAATACCAAATAAATTAAAATGATTAACTATGAAATTTTAGAAGAAGAAATTTGTTCATGGGATAATGAATTACGAAAGGTCAATCGGAAAATTATTGACAGACCTTATTTACAGATAGTAACTGCATGGGACAAAGTCTGATAATCTGACACACATTCTGACATTACTGTATTTAAAAAATTATTTTCTTTGTTTCACATCCAATAATACGAGCATTCTACAGCTGATGGACTGATGTCAAAAAATAAAGTTAAAAGAAAATGTTAAGACTTACTGAAGACTCATTTCTAAAAAAAAAAAAAATCGATCTATACGTCATAATAAGCCTACTCAATAAAGCTTGTGAAAATATAAATACAACAGTAAAAAATTTATTTTGACATGCTGGCCTAGTTCTAAACGCAGAAATTAATAACAATATTTCATTATGAAGAAGGCAACCTTCCGTTAAATGAGGGCATCACACAGTTCAATATTCTGTTGTCTCTTCGAAAAATTTATTTGTATCTTTATATATGGGTCGTAATGGGAGCTTTTGGCAACAATGCTATTAGCAAAAGCATAATCTCACAGAAAAGAAGAAAAGGAAGGACATGAAGAAAACTATGAAACTGGTACTATTCAACTAATATACATCTATTTCTGATGCCATGATATAAATGAGGACTTACAACAGCAAGTCATAAACATTGAAAATAAGATTGAAGATATGTATGAAGTGCTCTGAGATGTATTAACTGAAGTATATATATTAACTGAATTACATATTAACTGATGTATGTATTAACTGAGTATATGTCCTATATTGCTTTGTTTTCCTTCTGGACACCATTCTGTGATTTTCAACAAAAAAAATTATTTCTCAGGAATGGGTAAACCTACTTTAATTAAATTTGGCAAACCTAACACTAGTGTCCTGTTCCACGAAATAAACATTTTGAAAATGTCACCTTCAAAAATTTCAAAACAGCGGCAATCTTCATTTTTTAATCTTCAATATCTTTATAATTTATTTATTTGATCAAATTTTTAGTTTACAAAATTTATTAAGCATTTTATTTTAGACAAAATAACACCAGATTTGTAGAAAACTGTTGGCAAATATGTAAGTTATTGCAAACAATTAACCTGGCAGTATGCTTGCACACTGTAATGCAAGCTGATAATTTTTTGTCTGTTTTTATTTCCTCCACTAAATGTAATAAAAATTATTAATAATAAATAATAAAATTTATCACCTTGCATTACGGCGCAAGCATATTATCACGTTAATTATCGGCAATAACTCGATTGTTTGTCAACAGATTTTTACAAATGCAATATCATTTTGTTCAAAATAAATGCTTAATAAATTTTGTAAAAGTAAAAATTTGATCAAACAAATAATTACAGATATTGAAGATAAAAAAATTAAGATGGCTACCATTTTAAAATTTTTGAAGCTGATATTTTCAAAAGTGTTTATTTTGTATAACAATGCACTAGTCTTAGATTTTCCAAATTTAATTATTAAAGTAGGTTTACCCATCCTCAAAAATAATTTTTTCTGTTGAAAATCACAAAAATGGCGTCCAGAAGGAAAACAAAGCAAAATAGGAATTATGTCAATATGAACTTTTTTGCTCATTTTGGTATCTTGAATCAGTTCCTGAAGTTCAGCTAATACATCCCGGAACACCTGTACATATACAGGGTTATCATAAAAGAATGGTGCGGTTTCAGTAATTCATAGGAAGATTGTAGGGAAATTTCTAGATGTTATATTGGTATCCCTGAAAGCCTCCAACTCAAAGCATTTGTTTATCAGCAGTTGTAACCACAATGTCAGTTCTTGTATTGCTGTTATGGTGAGTTTAATGAGTTACTATGTTCTCGGATAAAGACAAAGCAAAGTGTGTTTTATTGATGGCTGAATTAAAATCCGTAATTTTAGTTCAACGTGCGTTTCAACGTGAATTCGGAAGAGATCCACCACACAAAAATAACATAACACGTCGGTTCAAACAATTCGAAGAAACTGGATCGGTTAAGAAACAGAAATCAGCCGGCAGACCAAGTGTACCAGACGAAATGGTTGAACTAATTAGACGATCGGCAATTAGAAGTCCTGGGAAGTCCATCCCCCGTCGAAGCGTCGAATTAGGTATTCCAAAATCAACAGTTCACAAAGTTTTACGTAAAAAACTGAAATTACACGCTTATAAAATCCAGATACTGCAGGAATTGAAACCCGATGATGGTGTAAAACGTTACAATTTTTCTGTTGAAATGTCGGACAAAGTAAGTGAAAACAAATCATTTTTAGACGATATAATTTTTACAGACGAAGCTACATTCCATGTGAATGGATGTGTTAACAGACACAATTCACGAATATGGGGCTCTGAAAACCCACATGCAATTATTGAGAAACAACGCGATTCACCTAAAGTTAATGTTTGGTGTGGTGCGATGAAAAATCGTGTAATAGGGCCTTTCTTCTTTGCTGAAAAAACAATTAATGTCGTCGCGTATCTTGACATGTTAACCGATTATTGCTTTCCTCAGTCGGATGAACTCGAAAACATTCATCGACTTCATTTCCAACAAGATGGTGCTCCCCCGCACTTCAATGCATCGGTCACGGACGCTTTGAACGAAAAATTTGGAGATCGATGGGTAGTCCGGCAAGGACCCGTACTTTGGCCTCCAAGGAGTCCAGACCTGACACCTTGCGATTTTTTCTTGCGGGGGTACATCAAAAGCGTTGTTTATACACAAAAATTAACGACCTAAACCGCTTAAAAAACAGGATTAATGAAGCGATGACGACCATTAACGAAGAAATGCTAACTAATGTTTGGAGAGAAGTTGAGTATCGTTTGGACATTTGTCGAGCGCCTAAGGGCGCACATATTGAAATTTATTAATTATGTAAAAAAATGTTTGAGACGACAAATTTGAAAAATAAAAAACATAAACTGTAAGTAATTCTGTTTTAATTTAAACCATGTTCAAAACCGCACCATTTTTTTATGATAACCCTGTATTGCAAATAAAAATGAAAACAAAAAATTACTAATTATTTTAGTCAAGCATGAAGTTTTTCCAGTATTATCAACAATTTAAAAGAGTAGCTTTATTTACTTTGTCAATAATCGGGATAGATATTTTACATTGTGTAAATTTGTCTTTTTTAAATTAAGTGTCAATATTGTATTTCATATTATGTTTTTGAAAAATGCTGTATTGTATATCAAAATATTTTGTTTAAAACCACACTAATAAAGGAAATATTTTCAGAAGCTGGTGTCTTCATTCCTCATGAAATAAGTACATACCTTCAACCCTTAAACAAATAAAAAGACACCCCTATTTGAAACGAAGTGCTATTCAGTTTCTTAAATTTAATTTAAGAAACTGAATATTAAATCGGTATTTAATTATTTAATGCCAAAATCTATTTGGTATTTATGCCAAAACAAATATTTTCCCAAAGTTTCTTTAAGCTCCAATTAGTGCCTTGTTGAAAGTCTACATTATTACGTTAAAAAAAAAATCTTCCACACCATGTTCAGCAATAAGAGGAAATAAGAGTACTAATTCTGAAAATTTAAATGTTCTTAACGATGAAATTAACCGGGATGCATTGAGAGTTCTCCTGTAAATTTACATCTACCAAACAGACTATCTCAAACAAGTATTCATAAAACTAGAAAACATAATTTAGCTATATCCATTACAACATTATCAGTACTTTATCCATCTTATCAGGAATGGCATGTCTATGTTTGATTAAAAATATTTTATTGACAAAGTACAGCTGCATCTCACAAGATAGAGAGAAATTTAATTTTGAGTTTACAAGAAAACCGAATTCATCAAGCTATGTCTAATTAAAGAATAATTGGATCAATTTGTTCCATCACATGATGATGTACTACAAAGAAGTTTCTCAGTAATGTAATAACAATCATCATTACATACAGGGCAAAAACAAATTTGATAAAAGACAAGATTTTTAAAATTAAAATAAAAACCAACGGAGGCATGTGAAATTCTCCTTGCTATAAAAAAATGAACTATTACAACCTATATTTTAGGAATAAAAGAAAATAATTACAGCCAAACTATATTTTTATATATCGATTAAATAAATATCTTACCTTCTGGAGAAGTTGCTCCTTCTTCAGGTAGCGCTTCTGAAGGAACAGATGGTTCACTGGAACGCTGTTTTTCTTGTTCCTCTTTTCTGTCAATAACAGGTAACGTTGGAACCGAACTATCACTTATATTATTTGGAACAACAGTATCCACTGACGGTGGTGGAGGAGGCATTGCACTTAAATCTACAGGTTTCCCTTCATTCACCGCATTTATCACAGTATCAAATTGCTAAAAACAAGTTATAACCTTATATCAATCTACATGTAAATAAATGATATTAAATCAAAATCACTATCATATTAAATGTTGTAATCCTTTGCCATTTAAAAAGACATTATCTAATAAACTTGTGCTATCACAATAAAATATAGAAACAGTAATATGAACAAAAAAATGGAGACGAGTTCTATAACCTTTGAACGGTATTCTTGGATACTTAAAATTTCAATTTTTTCTTAACTCATCATACTAAAAGGTTTGCAATAACCATGTCAATTATGCAGCAAAATTTTTAAATTTCACAGTAATTGAAAATTACTAACAAAATGACATATAAAAGGATCATTTAATAACTGAAGAGACAAGTAACTACAGAAAAGTCATTATTTACTCAATGACAATGAAACTCTTTTCAACAAAATCCCTGGTTACATTTAGGCGCTTGTCCCATCTTTCTTATTCCAATAGTAAAAATTTGTTCACTTCAGTGTCTAAATCATTCTAATACCGCACTCTTGACCCGCTCATTAACGTGCAGAAGAATTACTCCTTTTGAGAGAGAATGAGTATTTCCTCTTTATTGCTGATTTCAAGCAACATCACAATAGTAGTTACCGTCGATTTTATGTTGTTTTTCCAAATAATCGCAATAAATTGGACCTTTACAGTCACAAAGCGCTGTTAGCATCAATTTAATGGCTGAAACATAGGTTTTGAACTCTTTCCTCGTCGGCAAACTCAAATGTTTTCATTCCATACCCGGTTTAGATTCCGGCTCAAAATGATGATTCAAGTTTCATCACGTTATTTTGCAACCTATAAAAATATTACCTTCTGCTAAAAACCACTGTTTAAGGTACACATGTGAACTCTGGCGTCTTTGTAAATTTGAGTTAACCGTCTCAAAATCTACCTTGAACACATTTTGCAATAAGTCTGCCCATCATGGATAATAGAGTGTAGACAGTATAAATTTTAGTACTATAAATTTTAACGATTTCCCAAATTTTTATTTATCTGTCCTTGTGAGTAAGATCATAAATTTTATCGTATACACTGTTTTTCAACGGGTACATGTTTCAAGTAAAGCCAACATTTTTTAAATAAATGAAAGAGATTATAATAATGAAAATTCTTTTTGAACAGCTAATATTTTCAGTCCGGAGTGTTAAACTTGAACGTCAGACAGTTTCAGTTTATTTTATTACATACTTTTTTTTTGCTGTTGCCATCTGTCTCTTTAATTACTCAATGATTCCTGTAATAAATGTCACATCTATGTCTGCATCAGTCAATATGATTTGTTGATATATTTGGACCTCACTTACATTTAGATCTCTGTTTATACTTTATTTGATATTTCATAATCCTAATAATAAAGTATAACAAACAATCAATCTGATCTTGATGAAACAGATGATGGAATGTATGAATTCTAAACATGAATGCACGAGTAATAAAACTGTTGATGAAATATTGTACTGGCTGCAATGACAAATATGTTGGAAAATGGGTAACAATTATCTTTGGTATTGCCTTTTTTTGACTAAAAATTTTAAAATAATATATAAAAATATTTAATTAATTTTAAAAAAACCAATCACCCCACCTGATACACTTGATGTTCTAAACCTCACTAATTAAAGGATTAACAATAACAATACTGAAAGATAAAATTACTACGTTTCAAGTACAAAATTTAATAAGTTATTTACTTAAGATATTAAGCTTATTATTTACTTTTTATTTATTTACAGTTACATCATAATACAACAAGCATGCAACTGTTATAACATATGAAATATTTTCTAAATTTTTGTTTCACCATTCACTATTTAAATAAGAAACATTTTTATTAGCTGTACTAACTAAACTTGCATACCTGAACTTCTTACATTTTCATTTTCTAATAACCAGAATAGAAAAAATAATAAAATTATTTTTTTTTCTTTTATCTTATTTTTTAATAAAGGATCTTTGTTTATCTTTATTTCTTTTTATACTCTAGTATTAATGAAAACTTATATAACTAAATATTTAATTTCACACATATATATATATATATACAGATATACAGGTATACAGATACAGATATTCACATGATATATATGTATCAATGTCAGGAATGAGTAGATATAAAGAATGAGTGTATATACAAACAAAATTAAAAAAGAAATTGCCCCGGCATTTGTTTGGATGGATCCATCCAACCATCCTTTGTAAAACTTTGATAAGAGCAGCATTACATTATATATAATTAGATAAAAGAACAGATATGATAAAAGAAGATAAAAGAACAGATATGATTAAAGTTCATATTAATTATCTAAAATATAAACATTAAATAACATTATGATAGATTCATAAAGATATTAAATGCATTTGTATTCAGTTATACAAAAGCATTTCAGTAATCTGGTTAAAATCTATAGGTTTAATATATCTAATTGACATTATTTTTTATAATCTTACAACTACTAAGAAACTTCATTAAATACTGTACTGTATACAATGTACTACATTATAAAAATAAAGATATAAAATGTATATACGAGGGAATATCAAATATAAACGAGACTTAATTTTTTTTAAAGTTTTATTTGGTGTAATCAAATAGCCATGCATACATCATTTTTCAATGTAATCTCCTGCTGTGGGAGTGAATTTTTCCCAGCGGACTGGGAGGTTTTAGATCTCAGCATCATAAAATGAAGAGGGTTGTGTCAGGAGCCAATTGTGCACAAAGGCCCCACCACCCCATCGTCTTGGAACCACTGTCCTCCTAGTGTTTCTTTAAGCAACCCAAAAAGATAAAAATCACAGGGTGATATGTCAGGGATGATGGTCAAGTAGTGTCCATCTCATTTCCGCTAATTTTCTGCAACTTAGAGCTGCAGTATGGGGCCGAGCATCATGGAGGAGAAAAACATCTCGAATCAGTCGGTCATGCCATTTGAAACAATAAGCAACCTTTGCCTCATTCAAAAGCTCACAGTAATAAGCCGCATTCATTGTGCAACAATCATGCAAGACATCAAAGTGTAAAACGCCGTACCAGTCGAAAAAAAACAGTTGCAAGCACCTTGCCAGCTGACAGCCAAGTCTTTGCTCTCACAAGGGCTGCCTCCCCCTTCCACCACTATAAATGCTGGCTTGTTTGGATTCTGGCGTATAATGGACACAAGTTTCGTCGCAAGTGATAGATAACTCAATTCAACAATGCATTCCCTTCTTCTGTAAATGTCTTGAAAGCTCCTGACAGATCTGCAAACATCTCAACTTCTATTCTGTGGCCAAAAGGCGAGGGACCCACCTAGTACATGTTTTACAGAATCCTAGGTCTTTTGTCATGATTGTTTGACAGCTTCCATTACTTATTCCAACCTGTAATGCAATTTCAGAAACTGTCAGACGTTGATCGCCTTCAATAAAGTCACAAATTTTGTGAATGTTTTTCTCTGTAATGCTGTTCTAGGAACAGTGATCATGTTCCTCATTTACAACCTGTTGATGTCCTTCCTTGAATTCCTTATGCCAGGCAAGCAAACGAGCTCTTAACAGCGTTTGATCCCCGAACTGTGTAGTCAATCTTTGCAGATTTCCACTGGTTTTATGCCTTCATGAACAAGAAATTTAATGATAATGCATTGCGCAGTGGAAAGATGCACCTGTTCCTCTGACATCGCGAGCACTACAATTAAATCGGTCAGAACCGGACACCACTTGGTCATTTACTAATATGACCAAATATGAAGTCATTTACTAAAATTAAATTAAAAATTAAAATAAAATAAACAATTTAAACAAAACAGAAATCCATGAAGACTAGCTAGACAAAGTTATATGGCTGGCTTTTATTTATTTATTAAAGCTGTACTTAGTTTGACAGATAAATATATATGTATATATTTTTTTTTTGAGATAAAATATGTTTAAAAACTTTCTCAGTTAAACCAAATGTGCCTGACTGTGTTTTTTGGGTTGTAACTCAAAATTTTAAACGCATGTGATACATCATTTTAAAGGTCTCTTTAAAGGCAAGAAAAATGGTAAACAAAAAGTTGGTAGGATATCTGTACCCAAAATGGCAGAGGGATAAATTTTGGATTTTGAAAAAAGTAAATTTAGTTAGGTTCAAATAATAAAATTTAATAAAAAGAAACTGAAGTGAATTGGAACAAAAAAAATCATTTTTGTTCCAATTTAATGAGTCAATAAATAAGAATACTGTCACCTAATCGTGCTGATTAGCTGATCACTGATAGTCTGTTAACATTGTTACAAAAATGAAGCTTACTTCATTATTGTGTAATATTCCATTCAGAGTGTTTCATTATTACACTTAGTTTCTTATTGTGTGGCTAATTGATTTTTTCTACCTTTGCCACATTCATAAGCCCCTTTCATTATTTAGACCTTTTTCACCTTTTTTGTAATTTTTTTTACTGAATTAATTTTTTCTGTGCTACCTGCTAACATTGCTTTCAACGTGTCACTTAGTGAACAGTAGAGGGTCGCAGTTTTAATGATGAGGGGCTTTGTTGATAAGTTAGGTCACGAAATGAAGTATCATAACCCTACTTCAAAAGATACAGGGTCAAAAAACATTAAATAATTTGAGGAAAAAGGAAACATTAATAATAGGGGAAAAACCAGGAAGGCCTAAATCTGCAATAATTAGTAATAACAAATAGTTAGAGATCATGCAAGAATTTATTGAGAATCCTCATTCCTCAACTCAAACAAAACATTAGCCAAAGTTCAGTGATTCAAACATTAAAATGTGAAAATTTCAAACCTTTCAAAATTTGTCTGATGCAAGAACTTAATGAAGATTACTACAATTGAGGACTTGAGTTCTGCAAAATTATGATGAACAATATTTCTGCAAATCCTAATTTATTAAACAACATAGTTCTTGGTGATGAAAACACTTCTTTTTTTTTAAATGGCGATATACATCACCGCAATTGTTGATACTCTCTCCCCTTTTCTGTTTAGCTTTCGGAACCACCTCCAGCTATTACTTCAGAGGATGAATGTGGATGATAAGTATGAAAATAAACGTAGTATTGTCTTGTACATCCTGACCTCATACTGGAAAACACCCTCCACCAGCCCTTATGGGCTTTACCGGAGATCATCTTTGAAACCTCGGCTTCTGACATATTTCAGTCCACCTTGGCCAGGATGCCACTGATGTTAATGCTACGAGTGACATTCCCATTGGTGTACAACTAGTTAATGAACTCAAAACAAAACACATCTCACCAAGTCTTAAGCAAGACTGAAAATACTAACTTGTACAGCTGTCTTGTACAGTTTCAGAATGACCATTCCTGAGATGCATGGTTAATTGAAACCCAACCACCAAAGAACACCAGTATCTACAATCTAGTATTCAAAGCCGTATAAAAATAACTGCCTTTAATAGGATTTGAACCTTAGAACTAAATAACTGTCGATACTGGACTGATATTAATCCACACTGGAATTGTGAAGAACACAAATAGTACCCAGTCAAAATAAATGTATGGGCAGGTATTGTCGGTGAACGATTGATAGGGCCTATTTTTATCGATGGAAATTTAAACGCAGTGAAATGGCTTTGCTTCTCAACCAAATTATTCCAAACAAACACTGTTGACCCCAACTTCCAAAAGATTTGGTGTCAACAAAATGGTGTCCCACCTCATTTCAGTCTTCAGGTATGTGAAATTTTAAACGCATTTTTTCTGGAAGATGGATTGGGGTCAAATAGAATGGCCAGTAAGATCACCTGACTTGTCACCATGTCACCATTGGATTACTATCTAAGGGACCACTTAAAAAGTATTGTTTATCAAATTGATGATTTACATAATAAAATTCAAAAATCAGTGAAATATCACTAGGAATCATTGAATAATGCATTTATCCTTTTACAACTGACTGGCACATTGTCAAACAACAGAAGGAGGTCATTTCGAACATTTATTAAAATTAAATTAAGTAAATAAGCAAACACTATGCTTAACAATTTTTTTTTTAAGTAAATTTATTCTATAATATCCACTTCATCAAATTTTTAAGAATTTATTTATTTGTGATAACAGTTCCTTAAACTATAAATGTATTTTTTTCAAATCCCAAACTTTATCCCACCGCCATTTTGAGTTCAGCCATCATACCAAAGTTTTTTATTTATACCATTTTTCTTGTTTTAAAGATACCTTTAAAATAATGTAACATACAAAGGGTACCATTTGAAATATTTGAGTTACAACCCCTGGGCTACTCCCCAAGAAGTTGAAATTCTATTTTTGTCAAAAGTAGTTGACCAATACCTTATCCTGAAAGTTACAGTATTCTGTCTGGAATGGTTTTAAAGTTGTTGAGGAGTTTCCATATTTTTGATTTATTCTGTACATAAAATTTATAAAGTTATCAATCAGACGGGTTTTTTGTAGATTATCTGCAATATTTTGAATAACAAGTACACATAGAAAATTCAAAACCTGAGCAGAAATTTACTAATAAAAAAACTGAACTATGAAAATTTATGGATACTTAATATAATTTTTGTAATTACTATAAGCTGTTTTCAATTTGATTAATTCTGCCCTCACTATTTTAAATAGTCTGTGTTTACTTGTAAAATACATTGCGATATCCACAAAATATACAAGGCTGTAGGTTACAATCAAAAACAGGTAGAATGGAAGCTTTTACATGAGTTGAAAAAGGTGAATTATTGTGTACTGTTGCAACAAATTAGAAGTAGAAAAATTTATTATTAGTAAGCAAAAAATACACTAAAAATTACTATGGTTCCTGGCAAAACCCAGAAGTTCTCAACTACAGAATAAAATATGACGCACAGCTACAAAACACTAAATAATGTTGTACACTCTTCATCATCAAAAGGATGTCCCTTGTCAGGTGATTTTGTAAAAAAGATTTTAAAAAATTAGCTAGTAATCTAGTGATGATAAGATTAAGTATCAAGGGGTTCTATGCCAATTCTGGCTGGTTAGAAGGCTGGAAATCTTGTAATAGAATTGTACTTTATACATAAAAACATATTTCACACACAATCGTTAAACTTATGATGTGAATTAATCTTTAGAAAAAGGAAAACACAAGAGTTTATGTAACAAACATGATCTTTCTAATTTTATACTGCAACAAGAAAAGAATTTATAATTCGCTCCAGCCCTCCATAGTTAATGAAATTATAAATACACAAAGCTGCAGATTCGGATGTATAGCATCAGGTATGTTAACAAGTATAAAAGATAGATTACTACTGATAAATATAAATACAGGTACAACATTTCATAATCATATTTAAAAGGTGTCATGTTTACTATAAAATACCAGTGTGAACAACTTAAAACTGAACCGAGCTGATTTAAACTGCAGTTATTTATTTGCCTGTCATCTTTAAAGCTGCTACTTTATTACAAAATGAAGTAGGTGATCTTTCATTAGGACTACAGAAACCAGGCATTTGACAATCAAAGAAGAATTTTTACCGATCCAAAATAAGCATTTATAACGAAGTTATCACAACAAAGCGGTGTAAAATATTTGCTCATCTTGTCACAAAATTCTTCAAGATTTAAATTTGAAACCATATCATCTAACAACATGAAAATATAGACAAACCACAATATCTTAATTATTACATTGGCTTCCCAAAAACATTCTCAACAGATAGATAGACTTATTGCTACATTTCATACCAGACTGAAGCATTGTTTCATTTATCAGAGAAAGTTAATTCACACAAAACCAGATATCAGATGACTGAAAACCCTTACCAGAGTTAGAGTATCCGCTTCACAATGAGAAAATTGATGTATGGTATGCTATTTTTGGTAATGGTATAGTGGGCTAATATTTTTTGACTGGACTGTCGATTCCTAATTATACCTAACTTTGTGATGATTTAGTTTTAAGTTTAATAAAACAATATAATTTTACATAAAGCAATATAATGCAGGAATTTATTATTACAATAATTGCATATTACTTACTTTGGATACTTTAACAAAACGTAAGGCAGTTTCAACATCACCATTTCTCTTTGCTTTTACAGCAGCTAATTTATACTGATCCCGACGCATAATTAATATATTAAGCATTTTTTCTTTTTCACTGTCATCTACTTCAGCTGTAGATGATTGAACAGAAGGAGGAACTGTAGGAGACTGAGGTGTAACATCTTGTTGTTCAGGCGAGATGGCTTCTGACTGTGAATTAGCATCCGGTTCCACTAAAGGGATCCCACTATATGAGGTTAGTCCAGGTGACGGAGGTGACGGAGCAGTTCTCTGAGGTATCGGTGGGGGTACTGTTCGTGCTGGTACAGGAGGAGGCGGTGGAGGCGAGGAAGGAGGCTGTGACTCTGATTCTATAACAAAACAAACATTATGTTAAAATTTATATAAATTCCGTCAACAGTAAATAAATTATGTCATTCACTGTCAAAAGAGGGATTTTATCATCACATATAAAGTTAATTATAAGTTGCGTTCAAACAGGAAGAACTATTTATTCATAAATGATTAATATTCATTAGTTAAAGTTTGCAAAGGTTAATTTGTATTATCTGGGTCTCAAAATATTTATTAATACTCTTACACCAATTACATGTTTGAGAATATCTTATAACTTTGTAATTTTCTAATGAGCATTATAGAAAATTTTAATAAAGGCCAATGACTACAACTTCCAATCTGTGATTTGTTTTGATTTAAGAAACACAAGGCCAAAATTTTCTTCATAACACATACACGTATAGAGTCTCAGGAAATCTCTATTATACTTTACAGGCATATTTCTCTCATTAAAATAATTAAAAAGTTTCATATAAGCATAAATATGAAAAATGATTTGTTTTTCGGCTAAGGATGTTGAAAGATTTTGTCTGAATTTCTGTTCTAAAGGTCAAATAATACTATAATAAAAAGACACAAATTGCTAAGCAGAATTAGGTGTTTTATATTCAATCTTGCATGAAAAATGTAAAAAAGAAAAAAAAATAGGCCTACAACTGGTAAAAGCACACTTTTTTAAGTCTGAGATAAATTTAGTTTGTTAAATAGCCAACTAACAAAATAGAGACAAAATTTTTTTTAAATCGAAATATGAGAAAACTGAAATAATTAACATTAATAAACACTGAATAAGACTTTAAAACATTAAATTTTATTGAAAACCAAACAACAATTTTTTTTTAAATCTTGCATTACAAATGATGAATTAAAAGGTAAGCCTGGCCTTTAAGTCATATCAACTTATCTCAAATAATTGTGTAGTAAAACTAAATTACTATATAGATTATTATGTTTCGGCTTGTGTTGCAAAATAAAAACCTTATATATTTAACTGTAAACTATTTATTTGTAACACACAACACTATTAAACCTTTAATTACAGACAACTGGGCTGATAATAACAGAGGCCGTACAAAGGCATGTTGTCTCTTTAAATTCAGCTGGCGACTAGTCTTCACACAACAATCACTTCCTCCACTGTCTAATTGCAAAAACCCTCAACATATTAATAAAGTGTTTAATTAAGTTACAGTGATAATATTAGATTAACTACTCAAAATGTCCATTTCCAGTGTCAATGAATACATTTCAGCACAATGATTTATGAATGTGATTTTCTTCTAAAAAAATTCTTGGACTGATTTTTATTCATTGGATAGCAAACATCATAATTCAGTGTAAAACTTTACTTTCATTGTTGAATTTTTTGAGCATTCTCTAATGCCCTAATGTGGTAAGAAGAAATCTGAAGGATTCAAATTGGGAAATGTCTGGCTGGTCTCACTCGGGTCCTCATCAGCCAGTCTATTTAAAAATGTTCCTTTGAGATGAAGTTGCCTCTCAGTCTAGTTGTAGATGCATGTGTGTTTATGTTATCAGAGAGACATCGTCTAAACTCTGAGGAAACCCATTTTTTTTTTCAATTTAGATAGAGTTAATGATTAAGGACAAGAATATTTCCCCTGTCATACTGCACCAAATGTTTATTGAAAAAAAAAGGATATTGATGTTGAA
Organism: Lycorma delicatula; assembly: GCF_047948215.1. NCBI lineage: Eukaryota > Metazoa > Arthropoda > Insecta > Hemiptera > Fulgoridae > Lycorma > Lycorma delicatula. The sequence continues at coordinate 17,038,292 of NC_134456.1, forward strand.
CATACTGAAGGTAGTATGGATGAAGAACTTCACAACATAATGTTCTCCATATGCTAATATGTTGAATTTGCAAGCAAGAAGATAATTTTCAGTGAACCTGAAGGACTTTGCTGTATCATAGCCAATATCTGTTCATAACAATTTCTTTCCTATTCTACATCTACTACAAACTACCCTCTTTCTTTTAGTTGTCTATGTACAATGACATTTCCTAATTCGCGCTTCCCATATCCACAATTTCGTTATTCACAGTGCAATGTTTTGCGATGTCTTTTCTATGCTTGTGGTTAAAATTTTTCCTTATTTGCATACTTTACATTAAGTAGTATCATTAAAAAATAAAATGTCACACGTTAAAAAAATAATATTTTAATAAAGTATGAATATACACTGCAATAGTGTAAGTATTGTACTGCACAGTACAGTACTGCTGTATTTATTTTTAAAGATAAAGTGAAGAAATATCTCCATCATATTTTCTTTTCAATGATGGACAGGATATAAGTCACCTACATAAATAAACAAACTGTCAACAGTGCACAAGTAGAGTTTCAGATTACGGCAGTTCAGTACATAGTGTAAAGTAAATCAATTGAACAGAAGTATTGATGGTGTAACAGTTAATACTGTGCGAGTGTTATAAATAAATAGTAAGTGTTTTTATTCAATACAGTACCATCAATCTTTCCAACGAACGAGTGAACGTTAATCTATTTTACTGTACATACAGAACAGTACGCCTACTTTGCATTTTTGCATGTTTTTGTTTTTAAACTTTAATAAAATTTATTTTTTATAATGTTCAGGGATTGAGTTACTGTAAAAATATCTTCAACCAGTAGCAATGAAAGAAAAAGGGTAAAAAAAAGTTGTGCTGTTGTATAAAAAAGTTGAAATCCTGGATATACTTAAAGAAGGTGAATCGGTAGCTTCTGTTGCTCAAAAGTTTGCAGTAAATGAATCGACCATTCGGTACATGAAATCTGAACAAAAAATTAGGATCTCAACGGCCACTTCGAACTGTTAGTTTGAAGCCACTTCAAAGTAGTTAGGGATCCTACTATTGAGAAGATGAAAACTATACAAGTATTTGGATCAAAGGTTAGAGTCAAAAACGGGTCCCAATAAGTAGACCAATTAGTTGTGAAAAAGCTAAGTGACTGTAAGATCATTTTAATCTAGAGCCATGCCAAAATGATGCTGTTACCCAGTTCCAAGCTTCAGAAGACTGGTTTAATAAATTTAAAGTCAGGCAATCTTTACACAACGTAAAAATTGTAGGGGAAGCTGGATCGGCAGATAAAGCAGCTGCAGAAACTTACCCAGCAAAATTTAAAAAATAGTCAAGCATAATAAATACAAGTCAGAGCAGATTTTTAACATGGATGAGATAGGCCTGTTTTGGATACGAATGCCTGATAGGACCTTCATCTCAAAAAATGAACGATCAGCACCAGGGTTCAAGGTAGTGAAAGACAGAGTAAAAATGCTTTGTGCAAATGCAGCCAGTGATTGTTTAATTAAACCGCTAATGATTTACAGTCCCAAAACCTGCACGTGTTGAAAAATAAAAATAAGACACTGTTGCCAGTTTTTTGGCAATCCAATAAAAAAACATGGATTACAGCTTCTCTTTTCATGGACTGATTCTATAATTATTTTTAACCCAAGTTGAAAAATATCTAAAATCAAAACACCTTGATTTTAAGGTTCGTTTAGTCTTGGACAATGCTCCCAGTCATCCACAGGAAATCCAAACAGCTCATCCAAAATAAATGTAGTTTTTCTGCCATCAAACACTACCACTTTATTGCAACTGATGAATCAGGAATTCAACTGATGGATCAGGAATTATTCAATTGTTTAAATTATATTACATCAGAAGAGCATTTGAAATTATTTTAGATGCGATGGATTCTGATTCTGAGCTGAATGTTACATGTTGGAAGAAATTTAATATTGCTGACTGCATTATGTGTATCAAGTCTTCATTAGATGAACTGTAACAGTCAACTCTGGTGTCTTGCTGGAAGAAGCTGCTTCAAACAGATACGCTGGAAGGTACTGTGACATTGAGACTCCAGGAAATATCGCCGAAAGGTGAAAGCAATAGCTCGTTCAATAAGGAAAAATGTGTTCGATGAAGTAGATGACACAGATATTGAAAATCTCGTAAACACACAAAAAGAACTTAATGAACAAGATCTGGAAGATTTAATGGCATAGGTAGAGTATGAAGGTGAAGGGGTAGAAAATCTCGTAAACACACAAAAAGAACTTAATGAACAAGATCTGGAAGATTTAATGGCATAGGTAGAGTATGAAGGTGAAGGGGTAGAAGATACGATCTGTGGAAAAGAGTTAATTGTCAAAGTACTTACTGAAGGCATTAAACTATCCCATGATCTTACCCAGTTTTTATAGATACTCATCCATCTTTGAATAGAAGCTTAATTTTTAAGCACAAAACTGAAGATGCCACGCAAGAATATACAAAACTTCACACAGATTTAAAAACAAGAGTGAGGTAAGGAAAAATTACAATTTTTTTAAATGCAATCACAAAATCCTGTAGGTTACTTTTGTCAATTTCCTTTATGTAATTTTAGTTTTAGTGTACTGTGTTGCTGTTTTCTTGACTTTTTAAGGTGATTACAGAGTACGATTTGGACATATAATGCAGTTTCCTAATATTTTCTATTACAGTACATAGTGTACATACAGTAGTGAGCTTTTAAATCAAGCAGTTAGGTAAGTGGTTATGAATAAATTAGCAAATATACTGTATGTTGTTAAATAATTTTTGTGTAGTGTACCTATATACTGTACTAAACAAGTGCTTATAATTAATGCTGCCATCTGTATTTCACCAATAACATCACTCTAATTAAGTACACATAATTTTTTTTTCATTTTATATAGAACCTAACCATTCTTCCTTAAATGAGTATTACTTCTGTTCTATATGCATGGTTTTTCTGTATTCGTGTCATTTTTACGGTCTCTAACCCCCGTAAATAAGGATATTTTGGTGTATATTTTACAATATTTTTTTAATTGAATCTCAAATAGTTTTTTTGGTTTTTTAACAACTTTGTTGGAGGCTACTGGAGATTCAGTTATGGGACTTTTTTTTTTCCACGTAAGATTGCAAATAAAACCACATAATTTTGTTCAATAATTTGTATCCATAGAGATTTAGTGTAGCATTATTTGAATTTAGAGCAAAAATCTGGACAAAATCATTAGCTAGCTATAACTTGAAAACAAAGCTTTTCCAGACTTATGTTCACATGAACTTTTTTCATTATTTTGATGAGGGTATGCCTATAGAGTACGGCAGAAACTTCCTGAAACCCCTGGTGTGTGTGTGTGCACGCGCGTGCTCGCGCTTGCATATGCATGCATGCATGCATGTAAAAAGGGGTGCAATGCAGATTATGCAAGCTGATTTTCTAAATGTTAACTATCCACACCACTGCACTAGGCAGTTTAAAAAAAATTAATACACTATTTAAGAATCTAAATACAATTCAAAGCTTTGCTTCAACAGGGAATAAGTTTTTATCAATCTTTGTTTTTTCTGGGTTTATTAACATTTTTGCAATTAAGAACGAACTATGATGTAATGATGTTTATTTTTATTCTGCTGTGTATATACAGCAAATCCAAAATAAATTATATTATTAATGTATTCTTTGCCTTATTTAAGTTTCATAACTTTACACGTGGTAGACGGGTAAGTTTTCATAACATCATGAAGAAATCAGTATTACTCAGTGGGATTTTTAAGTCTATGCCATTAAACCTATATAAATTCATTAATCTTAAGAATCCCATTTGCCTAATTATTAACACTACTGCTATTAATATACGTATCGATCTTGTTGGGGTTTGTGAACATCATGTTTGTAAAAAAAATGAAAAGGGGTTGTTTTATCGAAGAAAGAAAAACTTTAGATCGTACCAAAAATTGAAAAATGGTATATCACTTGAATTGTTAGCAGATGAATATGGTGTAAAAATCAACTATTTCAGACATTAAGAAGACTGGTATACCATTATGAATCAAGTCTCAACTCGAAAAAATGAACTAAGTTCTTCAAGACAGCAATAAAGAAATCATTAAATGAGAGTGGATTGAACTCCTTTCTGGTGGTTCGTTCAAAACCAATCCTTTGGTAAGCCATTTCTCATATAATTCTAGTATAGCAACCCATAATTTTTAATGATAATTTTTTGTTGATGCTGCCTTTTTTGTTGATTCTTTTGTAACCTTTAGTAACATAATGATTTTTTTTTTATAATTATATAATGATTCTCTACATAATCATGTATTATGGCAAATAAATTCAATTCAGTTCAATTTAATGATCATATTATGGAAAAAATTAGCTGATATTAAATATTTAAAAGTAATATTCTTTATGAATATGACAGCGACGTTAAAAAAAATAGTTGAAGATTTAATTAAACAAATGGGACATTATAACTAAATATAACATCAGAATGCATTTTTATAAAATCAGACGAATTAACTTCAATTGGTAATGAAATTCTCAGTTGTAAAGTAAGAAAATGAACTGCGCAATACCATCAGCAGTTATATCACAGACTAATGAAGAGATGAATTTATTCATTAATAGTGAATGAAAAATATGAATCAACACCAAGAACTTTTTCTTAATGAAAGAAATACTTGCTTTCAACATAAATGGAGTGATTATGTAGATAAAACAATAGGAAGTCATTTATGATTTCTAACCATGAAGTACAAAATAATAAGATGGAAAAAAGTTAATATAATGCCAGGTTCAAGCAAAACACAAAATGCTGAATGCTTGGAAACATTCAGAATAATGAATGCTTGAATTGAAGGAGTACCAAAAATCTTAATGTATATAACTGAAAAATATATTACATGCAGTGTAGAAATGCAACAAAAAATTCACTATAGACTGAAACAAACTACTTACCAGGTTGTTCAATAGTTGTAGGCTTTTTAATCTGTACTGCTACAGGAGGGGGAATTTCATTTTCATCAATTGGTTTACCAGTTTTTGCTTGCTTTATCAAATCTGTTAAGGTTTTTATCCCACGACTAAACCTATATTAAAAAACCAAACAAAAAACAAAAAAAATTAATTAACTACACATTTTTTAATAATCTCTTACCACAGAAATCACAGCTCTTTAAGCAGCATTTTTAGCTTCTGAAGTGAACAGAAATTATGAAGAAAAATAAGGTGTACAAAAAATCTGAGTAAAACCCATTTTGAAATAAAAACAAAACTGAAAAATATGTACAAACTTTATTACTTACGAATAAGAGCTACATTTATTTATTACTTTGCTCTACATAATTGCATCCAACTTCAGCACATTTTTATAGTATTCACTAGCTTCTTTATTCCCTCTTCAAGGAATTGTGCCACGTAACTTAAATCATATAGTATTACTATTTTGTTTAAATTCATCATCTTCTCCATGACTTAGCTGGGAACTACATCCAGGCTATAAGATGGATGAGTAAAGGATTTCCAGCAAAATTATTTGATCAGCTCATAATCTGATTTGCTGTGTGTGACCACACACAGCAAAACAGATTTTCATACAAAAACCAAATCCTATCAGATAGCCTCCCATTTCATTTGATTTTTATAGTTCATCTTTTTACATTTTTCAATACATATGGGCACTGACAGTAATTCTGCAATCACTAAATTCAAAAAGCAAGACACGCTTTTGGTCCTAAAAACCACTAGCCATAAGATTCTTTACTGAAAGTAGATGATGATTCCAAAATTCAGTAAATTCTTTACTGAATTCAAACTAGGAAATGATGAATGCTTCACTGCCATCACATTGACTGTTGTGTAGTCATGAAACGTGAATAGAAATGCAAGTTTCATCTTTAGTAATGACGCGATCAAACAATTAATCAACTTAATTTTCATGCTACTGCAAAAATTTATGCGCCGCAGCAAGACATTTTTCTTGTGCGTGTGGTTAACATCTTCGAAACCCATCCATACACCACTTTTTACAGCCCAATTTTTAAGTCAAAACTTCATAAATCAAAGATCATGAAACATTGAAGAAACGTTTGACACAGTGAAGTTCTAGAAATTTTTTTTCTTGAATTTGTTCATAAACTTTTTCATCCATCCATTATCACAGATGGCCAGCTGCTACATTCTTTGTCATGAAAGTTCATTCACCCTTCTCAAAATTAACAGCACCATTTACTTTAACATCATTTATAATACTTCACTGTAAACATCACCAATTTGCCTGTGAATTACAGCCACTGCATTGTTTTTAGCCATTAAAGATCAGATTACTTGTACTTCAATACTTGGCAGGATCACGAATTTTACCAGTCATAATAAATAGATGAATATAAACAACAACAAAATTACTAAACTACTATTGCCAGCAGCTGACTATTGATTGAAATAACTGAGCTATGCAAGCACCATCTGTTTACATTGCATAGGTGGTAAATTCAAAAACACAACTAGTATTTGTTAAAAAGTTGTGGATTAGCCTCTAGGAATGGTTTGAAATATTAACTTGATGGAATTTCCAGACATGTGATTTTCAGAGGTCTGGTTTTTTCTATCAAATAGAATCAGAATGTTGAGATAGAAACTCCCAGTGTCACAATAATAATTTTTAACTGTTTGAAATTCTATGCTAACCACTAAACTACTATTGCCAGCAGCTGACTATTGATTGAAATAACTGAGCTATGCAAGCACCATCTGTTTACATTGCATAGGTGGTAAATTCAAAATGCACTTTACTTCAAAAACACAACTCGTATTTGTTAAAAAGTTGTGGATTAGCCTCTAGGAATGGTTTGAAATATTAACTTGATGGAATTTCCAGACATGTGATTTTCAGAGGTCTGGTTTTTTCTATCAAATAGAATCAGAATGTTGAGATAGAAACTCCCAGTGTCACAATAATAATTTTTAACTGTTTGAAATTCTATGCTAACCATAATAGCATAACAGGTCTTATAGTAAGAATATTTATGACATACAAGTCTAACGTAAAAAATATTAAATTAAATATTAACACTATCACTTTAATTCTGCAGTTGAACTTCATTTTTTTTTACAGTTGCAGGAGTATTTTAAGACCTCCACTTGAATGATCGAGCCTTAGTTTGAAGATGGTAACTGGAGACTTTATCAGCAATAATTAGAAATTAAGACCTTAAGATAGTCATAATTTCTGTTGTATCAGGAGGTAGCATGTCCGGCAAGATGCATTTTGTCAAAGTTGGGTGGACCTTGGATACAATTTTGCAATCACTCTGCATATACCAACAGCATTATCATCCCGGTCAGGTATGGCATTTTGCATATGCAACAAAATCTTCATTCCAAACTCCGATATGCAAGCATCAAGCTTGTGTGGCGATGGTTAATTAATCACCAAAAAAAGAAAAAAAGTTTGTTAAAATTGCACGGACTGAAAAGTCTTTTACTAATAGCAGCATAACAAGTAACTTCATAGATTGTTGACTCAAAATCTTTCATGATTAAATCTGAAAAACTTCAGTAAGTCATCATTTCAACTTGATTACCACAATATTAATAACTATCCACCAAAGTTCAGCTTTTTATAAAACCTTAATGCAATAGCTTATCTCTATGGAAAGAGGATTAATAACTTTTATTTCTTTAAACACAATGACAGATATGTGTGGAATGCAAAAGTAAGGATTACGACAAATACATAACATGTGGTAGAGAGAATAGGTAGAGCAAGACTAAGATGGCTTGAGAATCAAGTAAAAAAGGGAAGAACAGAATTAAAAATATTGAATTGAAGATTGAATTGAAGAAATCAGTGGCTAGATAAAGTTAAGGAATATGTGAAGAGTAGGTATATGAAGGTAGGACAGATTACAGCAGGAGAGAGGTGGAGGTATAGAACAAAATAAACATCATCCTATCCAGGATACTGGATAAAAGAAAGAAGACCGTTTTTCTACAACCTTGATACAGTATCATCATTCTTGTTTTTTTTTTTTGCCTTCAGTTATTTGACTGGTTTGATGCAACTCTCCAGGATTCCCTATTTTAGTAGTTTCATTTTGATACACTCCCTACATCCTACATCCCTAACAATTTGTTTTACATATTCCAAACGTTGCCTTCCTGTACAATTTTTCCAATCTACCTGTCCCTCCAATATCAAAACGACTATTCCAGGATGCCTTAATACGTGGCCTATAAGTCCGTCTCGTTTTTTAACTATATTTTTCCAAATGCTTCTTTCTTCATCAATTTGCTGCAATACCTTTTCATTTGTCACTTTATCCACTCATCTCATTTTTAACATTCTCCTACAGCACCGCATTTCAAAAACTTCTAATCTTTTCTTCTCAGGTACTCCTCTAGACTTCAGCTGGTTCCTAAAAAAAATATAAAATTCCTTTTACGGACCCTAACATCTCAAATTTTTGTCCTTTAACAGCAATTTTGATTTTTAAATAAAAACAAAAATCAGCTTAAGCTAGTTGGGTGAGGGATTACACTGAGGGAATTTTTTACTTTTTTCTAAAACTGAAATTTGCAATAGTACATAGTCTGGTGCATTGTCACGATGAAGGAGGCACTCTTCTTCCTCACATTTTCACAGAAATGCCTTATGACTTTAAGGTAGCAGTGGCAGCTGAGTATCTACCTTTCAAATATAAACTCATACAGAACAAAACTTTGATATAAAAAAATTTATCAAGATCACCTTGTTTAATGACTTTTGTGTGCTATTTGAGGTCTTTGTGACAATTTTGTAACCCTCTGCAGTGGCTGAGACTTTGATTCTAGATCATATCCATACCCTGATGTCCTACCACCAGTTATTACTATTGAAAAATAGGTTGCCATGTCATTTGAATTCAAAAGTTCTGGACAGTTCATTACACAATCGTCTTTCTGCTCTTCTGTTTAAAATTTTAAAGCAAACTCAACTCTAACAAGATACATTCCTAATTTTTTAGTTAGGATTTTATGATATGAACATACTGAAAGCTCAATCTGTTGCTATATCTCACATACTGTAAAACATCAATTTGATTTCACCAAATTATTTAGTCAGGCAATATAGGATGTATCTGTGATTGTTGATTCCTAGTCTTGGGTTCCTGGACTAGCATCAACTTCAGTAAATTCTTGATTGATTTTAAAATACCTGAACCACTCATAGCAATGTCTATGGCTCAGAGTAATCCTCATAAACGTTTTGAAAATTTTTATTTTGGTAATATTTTTGTCAAGCTTGATACTAAATTTCACTCTTTGTTAATATAGATAGATCATCGCAAAAATCACTGAAGGCACCAAACAACACCTATTTTGAATGAATACTACACAAACACTAATCATCACAAATAAACACGGGTGGTGGGGGATTGTGCATTAATTTATATACTATAAAGCACTCTCATCTGAATGTCTCAAAATAGCTTCATAAGCACTAAGAAAAAAATGTTGGTTATTTTTTTGAGCAGACAATAATACAATAAAAAAGAATATACAAATATATATATATACAATAAGACAAATACAATAAAACATTTTGATCAACCCTTGAAAAACCAGACCTGATTATAAAAGGAGGTAATTGTGTAATCAGCAAAGAAGGTACATTTTAAAACATTCAAAATAGGTTTTTTAAGAGCTCCTATTATACCAGATTGAGGTAAATATTATTAAACAAAAATAAGTTTCTTAGAAATTTTGTCAAATACATATTACATCAACTGTTGTTACATGTTCATTTGTTAAGGTGTTGTTAGGTTAATACGTAGTCAATATCGATGAAGTGCAAAACTGAATATTGAAAAGAAAAACTATGCTAACCATAAAAGCAAAAACTATTAATCTTATACTTGTTTTATCTTGTTTGGCGATTCTAAAACTCCTCAAACCTACATTCCTAAACGGCATACCTAATTGTATACAAAATTCCAAATCACATACCTTCGAGCTCTAGCTGATTCTCCAGCAGCTTTAGCATTTGCTTCAGCCTGCTGGTACATAGCAAGTCTTTCATTTAATAAAGAAGATATTCCTCCACTAGGTGATGGTTGTTTTACTGGAGATTCTTGTTTCTGAGGTGCTTCAGTATGGCCACCAGATTCATCAGGTTCTTCATCACTTATAAGACCCGTTAACTCTTCCTAACACAAAAAACAAAATGACAAATCACTCTTTTTCAAACAAAGTATACTTTGAGATAATTAATCTGCAAAAAGTATTATTTTTTAATTTTGATACCTAAGATTTTTGGGGCTTTTTTCCCAATAAACTCAGTCTAGATGGATGTATATCACATTCTCTGCAGAAACTTTCATCAGAAAATTTCAAATATATTTGAAACGACAAGAAATTTTTAATAACATAAGATCATGAAAAATGTTTTAAAGTACTGAAATGTATACATATTAATATATATAGAAAACATATCGGGTATATTAGAACTACAGAAAGCTTTTGAAATTTTAAAAAATGTCTTGTTTCAGCACAATGTAAAACAAATCTATCTCTTGACAACATAATAATAAATTATATTATTTACCGTATATTTAGAGTAGTTCTTTCTATCTACTTATTTAACCTTATTTATTTATTTTTATTATTTAACATTTGATAACAATTGTCACTTTAAACTGATTGAAACCAACAAATCTAGATCGCCCACTGTAAATTCAAATATATTATATAATTTTAACAGTTCATTATCCATGTAAGACAAATTAAAGAGGTTAGAACACAGTTACCCTATCTAAATAATCAATTTACAATAAAGTAATCTTCAAGTACATGGAGAAAGACAATGAATGACCCAATCAATTTATGCACAAAAGAAAGAAAATATGATTAAATTAAACAGTACATTTACAGAGGTTCACATTAACAGAAGATTGCAAAAGTTTAAATGAAATAAAAACTTGAGTAGCAAAGGCTAAGCAAATATTTAATAGAAACACATTTATTAAATAGTAAAATAGAGCTAGATTTGAAGAAGTATTTTGTGAAATACTTGTTTCAAATATTCTGTTCTTGATTCAAATCTGAAACAAGAACACAGAAACAAAGAGGCTGGAAACGCTTGAAATGTGGGCATGAAGCAGATTGGATAAGGTTAAATGGATAAACAGAATAAAAACTAAGGAAGCAATGAGAACAGCAAACAAGAGAGTAGTCACTTAATCAAAACAATTCTGAATAAGAAAGCTACCGGACTGGGATAATGCATCATCAGCAGAAAAGGATTGTTTAAAACGGTATTAAAAGAATTGGCCCATGGTGAAAAAAAAAGAAAAACCCGAAAAAAGTTAAAAATTTTAGACTGTTAAAAGAAATGAGAATTATCATGTAAAAGTTTGGCAAATGAGGAGGAATATAATAGTACAAGGGACCTGTCTCAGGTCAAACAACCCCATGATGATAGGCTTCATCTACACTGTAAGATGGTATAGTATTAATGAAACTGTACTCTTAATTTAATGATATTAATTTATAAATATAAACTTTTATAACAAAAATTTATAAAAATCTGAAAAAAGTTTTATTTTGCAATGTTTTATGCAAATTTACTTTAGAATATTTTCAGTGATCTTTGCGACCAACCATCCTCAATTAAAGGTATTGCTGTGTCTTAAAAAGGATCACGCTTTTAGACACTTGAACATTATGAAATATACTATCTTCTCTTCCTCTACAATATCTCTTGATGAGTCCTGACTACAATATTTCTTGATGAGCCCTGGCCACAATAGCAATCCAAGCCTTCTGATCCTAAGAATGATTCGTATCCTCTCAAACCCATTGTTGTCAAATCCTAGCTAACTTTATCTAATCATCTTTGCCTGGGACATTTTTTCCTTCTGTTAAACAACTTTTCTTTTAATATTATTTTGACCATTTGTAACTTCATACATTCTCATGATGTTTCTCAACCACTGGATCCTTTGTACTTCCATAAATCTAACAACATTTTCTTCTTGAATTACTGCTATAAATTCCCAATTTCTCCTTACTTACCAATCATTCTATTTAAAAATTGGCTACTATATTTCCCTAAACCCTTTTCTTCAGGCAGTATTATTTTCACATATAATTTAATTATGCTCCCTAAATATTTAGAAAAATCGAATACCTTAGATTCTTTGCCACCAAATTTTCAATTCTTGAAACCCACCTACCCAAGGTTGGAGACACCTTGAAATACATTTTTTTTTTTTTGCTGCATTCATTTTTAGCCCTATCTTTTCTTCTTTTTCTACACATTGAACAATTTCTTTAATTGTAGCAAATCTCATGTTATAATGGCCACATTATCTGCAAATGTGGCCACAATGTTAACTTTACTGATAATACCCTGCAGACACATATTAAACTATTGTTCAGAGACAAATTATGGCTCTGCTTAATTCCAGCACTGAATTCAAATATTCTACTGGTTCTACAAGGATCATTCAGGAAGTTCTTAGTCTGACAAAAAAACACAAGCTCTCAAAATTTTTTTGCAACATATTTAACTTGCAATTCAACACCATTTAGATGAACAACATTTTAATA